>NC_041401.2:29885289-30185289 GCF_900747795.2 Erpetoichthys calabaricus
TCATTTGTCTCACACAAGAAATTCCTCTTTCATTGTGTCACCAAAGTCAAACTGATGACAGACCAATCAGATTGCTCAGAGGGATTGGACACACCTTATTGATTGATCATCCCGTAGATTAAAATAACAAATAACTTTGCATTCTACAGTACACACAACAACAGATACCAACTATTTTATACATGGAGGTTGCACCGTGATTACTACAGCAGTTTAGTGGAAGTGCATTTTATGCTGATTTCTTATAGAATTGAGCTTCTTTTTCTGTGGATTCATTAACTAAGGTATTAAGTTTTTGTCTACATTGTCTATACTTAGTTTTGTAAACTTGGAGGTTTGGCACCGGAGCTTAATGGGACTTGACATAGTATGGAGGTTTGTACGGTGGATTCAGTTGTTTTTCAGGAACATCTCCAGTCTTTGGCTAGGTCTGAACATGTTTCCTAATAACAGGAAATTAATTACATTAGTATATATTTTTATAAGTTTGTTTTAATTAGAAGAAATGTGTAATTTGCATGCTTGTATTCTCTCTTTCTCTTTCTTTCTTTCTTGTTGCTAGCCGGAACAGTTTTTGCATCATTAAATTTTTTTTTCTTTCCTGAAAGTCTAATGTTCAACACAGAATTGTGATTTACTGTACACAAAAACTGGTACCAGATGACAATTTCTAAAGGCTTCCTAAATTTTTGTCACACAATACACACTTTTTATGAAAACAAAAATGTATGATTTGATGTGCCATCTTATAGACTCTTACTCATGCCCAGTTAATTCAGGAAAATAAAGAATATGCTCAGTAGAGGAAGTAATAATTTCTGTCTATTAATGAAATGTATTCAGCAATTCTTGAAAGGTGGGACTTCAACACAATCAGCTTTTACCTGTTTTGCAGACGCAAAAGCCTGACCGTACAGCAGATGTCCTATCTATTACAATGTTAAACTCACGTATGTAATGCTGGAAAGAAAGAACCCACCAGATGACACATAACAAAATAATTCTATCACGATGGGTCATTTCCATGATTGCTTATTGGTAATGTTAATATATTCAGAAGCTTCACATTTTTTTTATTGTGCCCAGCAGAAACAGCCTTTTCAAACGCACCACTGTTGCCGCCTCTTAATCAAGTCTGAATAAAAATCAGCCTCTTGCTGATAAGCACATATTCTAAAAAACATAACAAAATCAAAATAAATTGTCTGCTAGTGGCATAGCTCAAAATGACCTGCCATGTGAGAGAGTTGGGAATGTCAGACTACAATGCTGGATTGTGTCACCACCACTGAGGCTTATCACTAGGGGTGTCATTTATAAAACTTGTATATGCACAAAATGAGGATTGAAATATTTGTACACAGATTCCCAAGGAAATGACAGGATTTATAAAAGAAAACTTGACGGGGGAACGCTGACTGATGTGTGTGTGACATTTCAGAGAAACTAGGAAATAACGACAGTCTTGAAAAAGTCGAGAAATTTAGACAAAGGACGTAAGTAGTAGAGCAACTGTAATAGGTGGAGAGAGAGTTAGATATACTTTATTAATGATTAATATTGATTCAATTAAGTATGCCCATGCAGGAGCAACTCACACATCCCATACAAATGAATGGATAAAGTGCTTTACAGCAGCAAAGGAGAAAAGCTATTAACTTATCTAGAGTGAAAAAGTAATTGAATCCGTGTGTAAAATAAAAATCACATTTGGAATAAAAGCCAACATATGACAAGCAGAAGAAACCATTGGTTCAAAGTTGTTCATCCAACCAGTGGTAAAAGTTCAACTGTGGGCATCTCAGTGAACCAGTGGAAGGCACAGGACCAACTGAAAACACATAGACAATTAGTCGGGAAAATAACATGCTATGGGGAACCATGTTAGGTGCTTATGGAGCCCCTTAAGTGACATGAGTGGGGAAAAAAATTTGCGAGATTTTTTTTTTTGCAAAGAAAACATATTTGATGAGAAGATTTTTTTTTTTGATTTGAAAGAAAAATGATGGGATGAGGAAAATCAATATGACACACTTCTGTGTTCTCTCACAAAAGTACTTCCAGTCAAGTACTGTGGGACAGTTTAATATCCTAACTAAAGCAGCCCATATAGGCCAACACCTATCACAAAGTCTAAATAAAGCAGACTAGAGAAGAAATTCATGATAATAATAGATTTAGGGTGCTCAAAGCTCACAAGGTCTCTGAATGACCCCTTGAAAGTCAATATTATTCAAAAACTGTCCTTTCACTGGGACTATAATCCTTACCACCACACCTGAGTTCAGCTTCTAAAACTCTACTAGTTACATTTCCATGAGGGGGCCCCTGACCATTTTGGGATCTGTGTATGGGAAAAAGTGATGGAGGATGGGAAGGAACGTTAAAACATTGAATATAAAGGCAAAGGCATCTACAAAACTTTCAACAATGTAGAAAATGGAGAGAAGAGAGAAAAAATAAGGAGAAATGAGGAGAAAGCGGGAGGAAAGCAATACAACATGTTCTGAGAAATTATATCAGTTAAAGATATAAGGGAAAGTGGTAGAGAACTGGGCCTTTGTGCACTTTGTCCACTTCATTAAAAACATCTATCAGGATAATGCATGAAAGTGACCAAGTTAAAAGGAGGTTGGGTGATCCTTCCATAGAGCTTCATTATGAAAAATGGGGAAATGTAAGTGTCAATTGGGGATGGAACCTAAATGCTTCTTTACCCAGCGCCACGTCTTCCAAGCATAAAAACACAATTCAGACTGTGTCTTTTGTGACAATTAAAGGCACTGTCGACCCCTTGAACCCTCAGACCAGACGTCAGACACCAGATAAAAGTCCAATAATAATTTTTATTATTATAAATAAGTGCACAAAGCACCCTCCCCTCCACAATACCCAATAAATCTAATAACCAATAAACAATCCTCCACTCCCAGACGCTTAGCCACCCTGCCTCACAACTCAGCTCATCTGTCTGGGATCTCCCACAGTCCTTTATAGTCCTCGACCCGGAAGTGCTTCTGAGCCCTCAGTCCATGTGATTATCCAGCACTTCCGGGTCAGGTAAAAACATCTTTTTCTTCAGCCCGGAAGTATATCATTTCTTCCGTTCCTGTGAGTTGGAAATACTTCCGGGCTATACGGAAAATATAAATCCCTGGGCCTCCCTGCAGCAACTCCTGGTGGCCCCCATGGTATCCAGCAGGGCTGTGCATTATAACTCCACTGTCCATGATTCCCTGCTGGCATTCGGGGCACCTCCATGCTGCAAGGAGGGCTCCATCTGGCGGCCTGGGTGTATTGGCCGGGATGAATGGCCGGCCATATCTCACACTTTATAGATAGATTGATAATTAGATACACAGGAAGGGTGCCATAGAGAGAGATAGATAAATACATCTATAATAATAAAAGGCAAAGCCCTCACTGACTGACTCACTCACTCACTGACTGACTCACTCATCACTAATTCTCCAACTTCCCGTGTAGGTGGAAGGCTGAAATTTGGCAGGCTCATTCCTTACAGCTTACTTACAAAAGTTAGGCAGGTTTCATTTCGAAATTCAAAGCGTAATGGTCATAACTGGAACATATTTTTTGTCCATACACTGTAATGGAGGAGGCGGAGTCACGTATCGCGTCATCATGCCTCCTACGTAATCACGTGAACTAAAAACAAGGAAGACATTTACAGCATGAGTCACACGCGGGAACGAAGGTAAATGACGTTAATTTTTGACTGTCTTTTAATACTGTGTAAGCATACATATTAACACATGTGCAATTAAACGTGTGCATTTACGGGGTGATTTCTCAGGCTTAAAAGCTCACCTTTTATCAAACGCGGGAAGAAAGGTAACTGACGTTGTTCACTGTCTTTTAATACTGTGTAACCATACATATTAACACATGTCCAATTAAACGTGTGCATTTATGGGGTGATTTCTCAGGCTTAAAAGCTCGCCTTTTACTAAAAAGGTAAATGCAAAACTATTTTCAATCAGTTTATTGAAACGCTCCCGTTAAGGATTGCAATAACATATTCGCGAGATAAAAGAACGAAGTAGGGGGAAATGGAGGAACAGCCACAAACAGCGAAGAGCAAAAAATTAATTAAACAATTGAGAACGGAGCGAGTTAAGCATACAAGCATGTTCATAAGGGAAACAAAGCACGGTGTAAAACGTAAGTTTAAATTAAGTTTATAGAAACGCTCCCGCTGCGGATTGCAATAACATATTCACGAGATAAAAGTTTAATGAGAAGACACGAGGTATAAACGAACCACACGCCGTGGCGCAACGTTAGGGGCAACAGTTTGAACCATTCTATGATCTGCTTCTCGCAACTGAAAGACGGCACATGGCGGATGTTAGCCGACTTGCTGACCGCAACGTTAGGGGCTTCAACTATGGCGCTGACGCCACATCTCAGTGCCAACACTTTGCAGACTGTACTTAAAAGACACGCCCTCCTCACTGGACAGTTAAAAACACCAATCAAACTAACGATGACATCAAGTATTACCCAATCAAAAGTAGGAAAGGAGGCATCTTCATAAAATGCGTGTGGGATGATTTGCATGAGACGCTGCTTTAAAAAAAAAATGATAAAAAAAATACGGGATAAATCACGTCCAGTATTGATTCAAAACGGGACGCGCAATTTCATTCTCAAACGCGGCACGATTCCGTATTTTAAAGGACGGGTGGCAACCCTACAGTGCCAGGTAACCACCCATACAATCACATTGTGATTCAGACTAGGAATGCAATGAATGTAATTACCCCGATCTACATACAAGGCGAAAGTCTTGCAACATTCAAAGATGATGGTTTGGGATAAGTACACCATACAACATAAAAGAGCTTATGAAGCCTTGAACCGAAAAAAGCAAGATCTCAGAGATCGTAAAAAAAATATAGGAGGTAATGTCGTTTTACTCGCTGTAGATTTTAGTCAAACATTACCAGTTATTCGACGAGGGAGACCAGCAGATGAACTCAACGCGTGTTTAAAATCCATGCTTCTCCCACGCTCGGTTATATGTCGCGTGTTCTCGGGTAGGTGCACCAAAAAATGTATACATTTAAGCATGTAATGGGCAAACAAAAAATGAGCTATACCCGAAGGCACTGCAGTAGTACTTAATGTAACTTTACTTCTTAAATGTTAATGTTTTACTGTTTAATAATTTATACGCTTCTTATATGTTGTTCAAATTCTTTTATCAAAATACCACTGACAGCGCAATGCACGATAACATGGAGTGAATACACCATACGCATCCGCCCACGGCTGCCCTGCTGTGTGCAGATAGGAGTTGATTCTACAATAAAATAAAATAAAGATAAAAAGACTAAAACAATCATCACCCATAAAGCGTGTGTGTGTGTATATGTGTGTATATATATATATGTTGATATGTGGATGTGTATATGTATATATATATATGTAGATATGTATATATATGTGTATATGTATATGTATATATATGTTTATATGTGTGTGTGTGTATTTTATATATATAAAACACAGCAACACTCATAACAATGACAACACAATTACATTGACAATCATGTTACGTTATTTTTAAAATGTTTCCTTTTTTTTTCATAACCTCTTTAACACACTACTTCTCCGCTGCGAAGCGCGGGTATTTTGCTAGTTGGATATAAATGGCACTATCATAGATAGATAGATAGATAGATAGATAAATAGTAAATGGTGAAGGATTTCATAGCTATGGGAAAGTGTTTTGATCTTGGATTGAAATGATCTGCCAGCCAGACTTCATGTGAATGGTCACTGAGCTCACTTTTATTTTTTTTTCCTCCTATTTGCTCGATCAGCTGCTGGCTTGCTGATGCTGCCGTGCCGCGTGATCTGCATTTTGCGCGCCGCTTCAAACGTTTAAAAGCCGGTACAGCAGCTGTCCTTTTGTCTCACTGCCTTGTCTCTCTTCTTCCCCAGACATCCTCAAACACTATTCGATCTGTTTTCTCTGTTCCATTATTTCACCGAGTAATATTTTCTGTTTGTTTGCGCTAATGCAATCTTTACTATCATTTTTTTGAGACTTTCGAATTTTCCTACTTCCATTATTTCTAACCTGCTCTGCAGGTGTATTGTGCCAATGTTTTTGAATTCTTTACAACATTCTACTTTATATAATTTTTAAGAGCTGAGAGCACAGGAAGTGTGCCTGCCAAAAGCATTCCAACAACTGAGGGGTTAGATGACCGTGGTCTTGTTTGTAAATGGTTGTAAGTAGGGTGTGACTTAACCATCTCGCGGGGCATGAAAGTGTCTCTTTGTTTCTCTTCAAAATATCACGTCTCGTCGCAGGAAAAAAGTCTTGTCTTGTCCCAAGATTTTTTTTATAATAGAGAGATATTGTGTCCGCCAGGAGATGCCTTGTTGCCCAGACTTCAGGCACAACTTACCCACAGATAGCTCTAAACTCTTTTAAATTAAGATTTATTAACAACAATACCTTTTCCAGGCTTCAACTCAGTAATACAGCACACACCAATTCATTTATCTTCTTCCTTCCTCCTCCACAAGTGTCGTCTCACTCCCTCCCATCTATGGTTCACCTTTCAGGAATGACACAGATGATTTTATGCCGTGCCTGGGAGTTCTTCCAGGATTATGGTGTTATGTAACTGGAGCACATCCGGGTGCAGACAGAAAAGTCCCCTAAAACATGGAGAGTTACTTCTAATACTGCCCCCTGGTAGCACCCTGTCATGGCTGCCCTTCAAAAGTCCAATTGCCAGACCACCCTTCGCATGTCCATACTGGGCCCAAACCAAAAAAGCACTGCCCCCTTTTATACTGGGGATTGAATTGTCCATACATTATTTGTTCGTCCCAACTGGAATAGGAATCTACCTTCAACCCAGCCGGGTTGCACCTCCTTTCCTGTAATCCTTCTGTTATGGCCTCTCTACTCAGGATGCCAGCCCTTCCAGCACATTTATGGACTTCTTTGCTGATTATTCAGCATATGAGATCTAGAGAAATTCTGCAACTGGTTTTGGTGTGAATCAGGGGTGTAAAGAAGGTATAAAGAAGAGTTTTGTTTTACGTGTCGATGTATTGTGTTTTGTGTCAGTGAAACTTTGTGAAGTATAAGGAATTATGTTTTGTGACACGTGTTGCTTGTAGTTATTGTTAGAGGTTGGCATTTATTGTGAAGCGTGTTGTAGTGGTTTGTGAATATGTTTGTTGTGATCATTGTTGTCAGGATGTACAAGTTATTTGAGACGTGTTTATGTATCAGTTAATTGTGAATAGTGTTTTTGGGTTTTTGAGATGATTGTGCATATGTCCTTTGTTGTATATACTGTATTGTTTGGGTTTATGAACATATGTGTATGTTGCGAGTGTTGCAAGAGATGGATGGGCATCCCAGGGGGTGATTCCTTGCCTGGACGGGAAGCTATAGTAAAAGAAACCAGAAGGACAGGCTCTCCGACTGGATGGAAACAAGAATCCTTACCTAGCAGGGAGATCAGTATGTTGGGAGGACCAGGACAGACTCCAGCATTCGAGTACTATGTCCCCTCATACACTAGAGTGCAGTGTCCCTGGGATTTAGGTTTTCTTTGGATACCCACAGGGCATATGGGGAACTGGAGTTCCAGAACACGGCCTTGTTGGGTTCAATGGATGGCTCCAGGGGTGCTGCAGGGGTATATGCTCCTATATTTGACCTGGAAGTGCTTCCTACAGGCCACATCCTGGCCCTGGAAGTACAGCATGATCAAAGATAAATGGAGGCCACATCATCTTAACCATCCAGTCTGGAAAAGGTGGACGAGGCTTGATGGGAGGAATGTGAAGAAAGAGGATTATTTTTCTGGCCTGTTCTCTTTGGTTGTCTTTATTTGATCCGTGAAGATGACATTTATTAATAAAAAAGGAACTATATTTGAACCCATTGCTGGTTTGGGTGTGAATGTGTCTGGAGAATAGGGCTAAGTGGCACTCCCTACTGGTTGCATTTTATGTGTAAGATGTGTGTATATTTTGGGGTTTGAATTAATTGATGTGGGTTTAAGAAATTTGGATTGTAGGCTATTTAAATACTGCAGTGGGGTGAACGTTTTCTGTTCATTATTATAAAGCACTGTAAAAAAATTCATTCCAGTGTTTATTTTCTTATTCTTTTATGTTTTTTATGTATGTCTGAGGGGTTTAATATAGGGTGTTATTAGTAAAACCACCCTTTGACAAAATTTGGCAAGTGTAACCTCACTGCTTTTGCTTTATATTCTGAATAGGAGTTATAAAAGGACTTTTATTCCAGTAATTGCCTTTAGAGGAGGCAACAGACCGTTGAAGTCGCCATTTTCAGCTGGTTTTGTTAATGTTTTATTTAATAGCATGCCTATTTAATGGGGTTCAGGTGGCCGATGCCTCAACCCTTTACTGTGTTCAGTCTGGTTATATTACATACAGTAGGTTAACTGACGATTTTAAATGGGTCTCTGTGTGAGTGGGCCTTCTGATGAACTGCTGCCTTGCTCACAGCTGGTTTCTGTCTTGTACCCACTGCTTTCAGAACAGGCTTCAATCAACTGCAACTCTGAGATGAATTAAGTAGTTTAGAGAATGTTACTGTAAGGGTGCAGAATCTAGCAGCAAAGGTAAGAAAGAAGAACAGCAGCAAGGTCGAACAGGATGGTAGTTTGAGCTGGCAAACCTTTATTCACAAGCTGAATCTGCCACAGCCACACAATCGCTATTCTAGTGTGTCATAGTTGTCCTTCTAAGGATAGCAAGAAACTTAATAGAGCAATAAAATGAACAACAATCCCATTAGTCATCTTGGGCTTGTTGATACATTTTGATGTTTGTGAATCATAAATACACTGATTCAAGACAGGAAAAATGCCTGATGACTGTAAAATTGCAAGTTTAGTCTAATCCACATTAAATAGTGTGGCTTGCGGGGGACGTCTCACAACTCTTAAGCACAAATCCAGGCATCCAAAATGACAAAGCAAAGGCTTTAATATAAAAGTCTCAATACTGTAATTGTGATGGGGGAACAATAATGTACATCTAAAACAACTCAACCCTCAGGGTATAACTAAACAATAGTAACCCCTGGCTACTTTGTTAACACGTTTCCCCTGCTTACCTTCCACTACTTGGGTCTCCTTCCTTCACCTGTCCAGCTGAGCTCTTGTCACCAGCTGCCTTCCAACTCTAAATTCCCCTGACCAAAGGATCCAATGCCCTCTGGGTAATCTGCTGTGAGCACTTCTGAGGTTCCAGCTGACATTGATCTCTGGTGTCATATGGGCAGGACTCTCCCTAGTGGCACCAGAGATTCTGCATTTTTGACCTGCATACAGAGGTGTACTGGAGAAAGCCAGATCTGTTGTCCTCTAAAGTACGTCTGTGAGGCCACAACACATCTCCCCCCAGTGGTCTGGGGAACCTCAAACCCTATGATAGGGTTTATATTTTCACCTCCGGGGTCTTCAAACACCTCTTGCTGTGAGATTAGCATCTTCTGCTTGTCAATAAAGGTACTGCTACCCAGATTAACTTCACAAAAAATGTTATTGCAGATTAATAAACTAGCTTTATCATGTGAAGAATAATGCAAAAAAATGTCCAGAAATAAAACAAAGGCAACAATAAAAAATAAAAAAGCAAACATTATTCTAAATGATGTCAGTACAGATTCAAAAAGAAATAGAAGATTTTTCCTAACAAATTAGTTACAACAGAAAAAGGAGTAATAAAGAAAGCAAATTATGTGAGAGGAGGTGGTCTCGCCCATTGAACACTTGAGACAACTTCCACTCTGGTAGCAGTGCTTTCTTTTTATTAATCTTTACATTTTCAAAATCTTCTGTGTTTTAATACTTCTTTTAAGGCTTAAATTGCAAAGGAAAGGTTTTATCTGCAAAACTTGGATAGGGAATAGCCTCCAGAGGCAACCTTTTAACTCCTTTATGTAACTGACACCCGGCATTGTGATACTTGTGACCACTCACCTGACAACCAGGACATGCATTCTGATGACAGAATCGCAAAACTGTGGCACTCATAGAAAGTAAAGATGGTGTTGTGGCAAGACACTGAAAAATATTCAACTTGGTCAATTTATTTTAAATGTTATTACTAACATCATATTCATACAGATATGATATTTTATTGGGGGGAATGATGCTAGCCGTAATGACATTCTGTCATAATAGCTGGAATCACCATCAAGAGTTATCTTTGACTCTAGCGCGTCTTTTATATCACACATTACAAAACTATCTAAAACATGCTTTTGTCCATCTTGGAAATGATGGAAAATTAAGACATTTTATAAATATGCAGGATACTGAGAAATGCATTCAAGCATTTGACTTCAAGAATTAACTTCTGCAATGCGTTATTTACTAGCTGTGCAAATCATTCTTTATGCAGCTTTCAGCTCATTGAAAATGCTACTGCAAGAATTATTACACAAAGTATAAAATACAAATATGTACCTCCAGTTCTCAAGTCCTTACATTGGCTCCCAGCTAAGCATAAAGCAGATTTCAAAATCCTCTTTTTAATTTATAAAACCTTAAATGGTCAGGGCCCTGTTTACTTATCTGAACTTATCATTACTTACAGACCAGAGTGCACATTAAGATCGTAAGATGCTGGATACTGAAGATTCCAAGGATTAATAAAATAACAGTTGGAGGTCGAGCTTTTAGTTACAGGGCCCTAATGCTGTGAAATGATCTTCTTACTCATATATGAATACTCAGTATAAATACTCAATAACATATTTTAAATTGAGGCCTAAGACTCACAACTTTAGTCTGGAATACCCTGACTAGAACTGCTGATTAGCTGTACATACTGCATCTCTGTTTGTTAGTCATTTGTACAAAAATATAATTAATGCAATATTTATAATCTGTTACTAACCATCCTTTATTCTATTTATCTTCCCCATATCTTGATGTAGCATTTCGTGCCACTGCACCACTGAAAGTGCCTCTCCAGCCAATGGAAAATTCATCTCAGATAAAGGAGCATTAAAATCTTTAGATAAAAAGATTCTGCCATCAGACTGGATGGCCCAGCACAGAATGGCCAGGAGAAGATTTAGAGCTAATTGGCCGAGGTCTCCAGGACTGTGACTGTGTTTGACTTTGTCTTTGACTTTCTCTTTTACAATTTCAATCTTTTCTGTTGTCAACAATCCATAAGCCGTCAATGAATTAATGGACAGTGTAACTAGTGCCACTACAGAGTCCCAAACTCTAGACACCAACATACTCAGTACAGTCTCAGGTTCAAATAAAGGATTTTGATTATTAAACACAGTATCTTCACAAATTAACAAGATCCACAGACAATATATTGCTGTCTTCCCTTTTTCCATTCCTCCAGGTGAGTGTCACCCTCTGCCTTTCGATTCTGACTCACCCAGATGAGCTCCTGCTGGCTCTCTTATACCTGACCTGAGAGTACTTCCTGTGCCACCATAATGCATTCATGTTGTAGCAACCGCACAATACGGATACGCGATTCCTACACTTCACCACCCGTACAGGGGGTGGACGATGTTTGAAAGCATAAGAGCACAACCATATTCGGTCCTCGTCCCCTCTTGCCACGATCCCCTTCTTAACAATTTGTAGCAATAAAACACAACAGGAAATGGAACAGAAAAAAATATATTAAAAGGTGCTGCTACATAAACTTAACCGGTGCTTGAGTGCTCCTAAGTGAACCCCTTCCCCAGACGCCCTCCCTGGCGCCCCGTATACTAACCCCCGGTTTGACACAGACAAAAGAAAAAGAAAAATAAATAATGAGAAAAAACTGTTCTTTGATACGATTAGTTTCACTGAGTCCAAAGATATGGAAAACACGAAATCCTGCAGTTAGTTCCTCCTGGAAGCAGGAAACACAACCGTCCTTTAGCGGGACGGCTTCTCTGCGGACTATCACGAAACGAAATTCAGGAATCCGACTCACCAGACGGGAGCACCCGGAGAACACCAGACCCTGGCCTCTTCTCGGGGATTCGTCCTTAAAATATTTCTTCGGGGTGGCCACCAATGAAAAGCAGACGTCCCTGGGTGAAGTAAAATCCTGAATAGTTCTAGAGCGTAGATAGTCGCTGCGATGCCTTGAAAATTGTGTCTTTGTTCTTCCTCCTTACTTTCTCCTTTCTTTCTCCCTCCTTTCTTGTTCCGCCATTCCCCTTAAAAAGAGAAAGTTTCCCGCCGAAAATCCTTGCCTCTCTCGGTTGTTATGGCAACCATACGCCGGCATCAGGCAGCTGGAAAGTGTACTCGGGCGGGATCCTCCCAGAACGGGACGTCACCCATGGTGCCTGAAGGGCTATTTAAAACACCCTCCCAGTCAACATTAAGAAGTGACGGACAATTCAGAAGGCTAACCCGACTGTCCATTATGTAGCCTTGCTACATAGTTCCCCCCCCACAGGTTTCCCCAAGGGGGTACCGAAATATGGCTTAATGCTACTTACATTAACCGTATCTATTTTAGACTCAGAGTTAGTCCCTTTCTGTACCCGGTAATTATTCGGTCCAAGCTACTTTAAAATAATAGCTGGTCCTACCCATTTGGGCGCAAGCTTAGAGGAAAATTTACGAGCAGCATCAGACAAGTAATGAGTTCGAACCCAGACCAAGTCTCCCCCCTCGTAGTGCACTTTCCGATGACGGGCATTATAATACTTGGCTTGTCTTGAAGTTGACCTCACTAACCTAGCCTGTACCTTCTTTCGTAACTCCTCTAGAGTTTCCAGCGTACGATATTGAGAAGTATCTGGCAAAGGGACGGATTCCACTAACCGATCAAGTGGGCCTTTGATTTGACGACCTAGGGTAACCAGTGCAGGAGTTTCACCCAATGCCTCGTGCTCTACTGTGTTAATGGCAAACCGTAATTCAGGAAGCCATTTGTCCCAGTCTTGATGACGATCTCCCACGTAGGATGCCACCATTGTTTTCAGGGTCCTGTTTACCCTCTCTGTTAGATTGCTCTGGGGATGGTATGCTGTTGTCAATTTTCGTTTTACCCCCCAAGCTAAATATAATCTTTCCATGATTTCACTGGTGAACTGTGGCCCACGGTCCGATACAATGAACTTGGGGACCCCCCACCGAGTAAAAATCTCATTTTTTAAGAGGGTGCAGATCCGGTGAGTCTTAGCATCGGGCAGAGCAAAAAGCTCTACCCATTTGGAAAAATAGTCCACTACCACCATCAATATAGTTTTCTTGGTGGTAGAAGATGGCAGTGGTCCCATCAAGTCGACTCCCAACATCTCCCCTGGCTCCGAAGGAATCATAGATTGAAGCTCCCCGGCTGGTTTACCAGGTGGAGTTTTATACTTTTGACAGACCTCACACCTTTTAACGTAGTCCCATACATCTCTGCGTACCGATGGCCACCATGCCACTTCTAGTAACCTCAGTAGGGTTATTAACTTCCCCAGGTGTCCACCAAAAGGGCTATCGTGATAATAATGCAGGAATTCATGTAAATATTTTTTGGCGAGTACCAGTTGGAGCTTGGTGCCCCCGTTCTTAGATGGCACAGATCTATATAGCACCCCTTGCAGCTCCCTGAAATGAATGCGGCCAGGTTCAGCCTTAGCAACACTCTCTCTGAGCTCCAAGCAGGCCGGACAAATCTCTTGTGCTTGTGCTATATCCTGTAAACTTAAAGGCAGGGCACACCACTGGCTTTGTGCCATAGCCATACACACCACTCGTCATCTCTGGTATTCTTGACAAGGCATCGGGAACAATGTTGCTGCATCCCTTCCGGTAAAAAACTTTAAAAGTAAATGATTGAAGGCGCAATACCCACCGGGTAAGGCGTGATGACACTTTGGGTTGATTAAAAATATATGTCAGGGCATTGTGATCCGTATATACTTCGAATTCCACTCCTTCTAGAAAATGACGCCATTTCTCTATTGCCCAAACTACTGCTAAACACTCTTTTTCAGAAGCTGAATAGTTGAGTTCAGGGCCTCTCAGACTCCTAGATGCATAGGCAATCACTCTCTCCATTCCATCCATATTTTGCGTGAGGACTGCCCCAAGCCCTACATTGCTGGCATCAGTGTGTACTTGGTAAGTTAACTGTTGGTCTGGTTGAGCCAGGATGGGCGGGCATTGCAGTGCTGCCTTGAGTTGGTCCATTGCCTCCTGACACTCTGGGGTCCAGTTCCAGGAAATGTCTTTTTTCTTCAAGTGGTTGAGCGGGGCTGCTATGTCAGCCATCCGTGGGATAAACTTATGATACCAGCCCACAAGACCAAGAAACCTTTGCAAACTTTTCAGATCAGAGGGTGGACGGTAGTTTTGAATAGCTGAGGTTTTCTTAGGATCAACCTCAACGCCCTTTCCTGATACTACATGCCCTAAAAAATGAATCTGCGGTTGTGCAAGGCGACACTTCTTCACATTTAATGTCAGTCGGGCTTGCCCCAGCCGCTGAAAGACAAGGTCCAAATCCTGGAGGTGTTGATGAAGGTCAGGGGAGAAAACAATAATATCGTCTATATAGACAAAGCATATCTTCCCGATCAACCCACGCAAAACCTGCTCCATCAAACGCTGGAAACTTGCACCCGCATTCTTCAGGCCAAAAGGCAAGACCCGAAATTGGAACAAACCCTCCGGAGTGGAAACCACAGTCTTATGTATGCTGCCCTCTGCCATTCGCACTTGCCAATAACCACTGCGTAGATCTAATGTACTAAAGATGGCTGCTCCGTGCAGGGATTCCAAAATTTCCTGTACCTGAGGCATGGGGTATGCATCTAAGAGTGTCTTGGCATTAAGTCCCCTGTAGTCCACACAGAATCTGTATGTACCATCCGCTTTCTTTATCAAAACTACAGGTGCCGCCCATGCTGACGATGAAGGCTCAATGATCCCTTGTTCCAACATCTTGCCGATATGTTCTTTAATAATCCCTTTTCTAAGGGGCGAGACTCGATAAGAGCGATGACGCACCGGAACCTCGTTCACCGTATGGATGTCGTGTGTAACCACCTGTGTTTCCCCCAAATTCTCCGTCCATACATTCGGCCATCGGCCTAGCAGAGGTTTGACTTCATCCAGCTGGTTTGACACAATATCCGGATCTTTGGTCTCACAGGCCTCCACCTCTGCAGCATAAAATCCCAAGTATGCCCCATGCAGTTCTTCCCGGACCTTTGTTACAAAAGGATGTTCCCCACTGCCTGGCACCAAGTATTTTCTATGATGGAAATGAATGGTCATCTTTACTGCAGTGATAGAGTCTAGGCCCAGGAGCAAAGGCAATGACAGGTGCGCATCCTCTAGGATATAGGTTTCCATCCTCCAAGCTACATTATGGAGTAAATACCTCAGCGAGACCTTACCCAGGGCCCGGTGCTCAGTCCCATCGGCCATAATAAATTTAATGGTCGAGGTAGCCAGAAGTTTTTCGTTCTGTCTGGCTATTTTGTTCCACCAGCTTTTCTGCATTAATGTGAAATGGCTACCTGTATCTACTACTGCGTCCACACACCAGCCTCGAATATGGACTGGGAGCACATCGTCCACCCCCTGTACGGGTGGTGAAGTGTAGGAATCGCGTATCCGTATTGTGCGGTTGCTACAGAGTGGTGCCCTCTCTGAGGAAGTATTATAAGCATCTGTCATATTTTGGTTCCTTTTAGTCCATTCTTTAAAAATCATCCTTTAATCATCCATGATGTCTTTAGGGCAATCGGGGCAGGCGATCGCCCCGCCGAGTGGCTCTTTGTGTGAGGAAGTGGTAGCCGGTAGCCGCCACGTAACGGAGAGGGCACCACTCTGTAGCAACCGCACAATACGGATACGCGATTCCTACACTTCACCACCCGTACAGGGGGTGGACGATGTTTGAACGCATAAGAGCACAACCATATTCGGTCCTCGTCCCCTCTTGCCACGGTCCCCTTCTTAACAATTTGTAGCAATAAAACACAACAGGAAATGGAACAGAAAAAAATATATTAAAAGGTGCTGCTACATAAACTTAACCGGTGCTTGAGTGCTCCTAAGTGAACCCCTTCCCCAGACGCCCTCCCTGGCGCCCCGTATACTAAACCCCGGTTTGACACAGACAAAAGAAAAATAAATAATGAGAAAAAACTGTTCTTTGATACGATTAGTTTCACTGAGTCCAAAGATATGGAAAACACGAAATCCTGCAGTTAGTTCCTCCTGGAAGCAGGAAACACAACCGTCCTTTAGCGGGACGGCTTCTCTGCGGACTATCACGAAACGAAATTCAGGAATCCGACTCACCAGACGGGAGCACCCGGAGAACACCAGACCCTGGCCTCTTCTCGGGGATTCATCCTTAAAATATTTCTTCGGGGTGGCCACCCATGAAAAGCAGACGTCCCTGGGTGAAGTAAAATCCTGAATAGTTCTAGAGCGTAGATAGTCGCTGCGATGCCTTGAAAATTGTGTCTTTGTTCTTCCTCCTTACTTTCTCCTTTCTTTCTCCCTCCTTTCTTGTTCCGCCATTCCCCTTAAAAAGAGAAAGTTTCCCGCCGAAAATCCTTGCCTCTCTCGGTTGTTATGGCAACCATACGCCGGCATCAGGCAGCTGGAAAGTGTACTCGGGCGGGATCCTCCCAGAACGGGACGTCACCCATGGTGCCTGAAGGGCTATTTAAAACACCCTCCCAGTCAACATTAAGAAGTGACGGACAATTCAGAAGGCTAACCCGACTGTCCATTATGTAGCCTTGCTACATAGTAGCACTTCTGAGTTAGGCAGAATCCCCTTAAAATAAGGACACCTCCTTTCTGCAGCAGCCTGTGGATGCCCACTGGAACTACAAACCCCATGTGGTCCTGCGGGTGGGCAATCAAGAAATCCACCTAAGGGATGTTACCATGTAGTATACTGGGGAAGGAGTTGTTCTGGGTAGGCAATCTCTCCCTTGTTCATTCGTAATAGTTTCCTGGCCAGGAAAGGCATCAGCAACTGAACCATATGGGATGCTTGTCCATCATCATCCTCTCATTACAGCCTCCCATTCGTGTAAGGAACAACCCTGACTCTTGGCCGGGATGCCAGTCCATCCATCTTGGCACCTGCAACAGATATTGCTGGTTTCCAGTTATGTTACTCCAGTTCTACTTTGTTTTCAGTGTGTTTTAACAAATCTATACCTTTATATGTATTAGTTTTGTATTTAGTAATTTGTGTAATCTGTATTTTACCTGAGAATTGTTCAGAGCTCTCTGTGCCTGCACTCAGTGAAGAGTACTGTACAAAAAAAGAATAAGCGATATTGTATTGTATTGTATTGTATTGCATAATCCTCTGGTCTCAAACCCCTGAAGTGACGTGCAGAGTGAAGCAATTGATGAAGGTAAGCTGCAAAAAAAATGTATTAAACCAAATGATTATAACACAGAGTTGTATATATCATGTGAGTGTCTTTAACTTCATCTGTTCCTCTGAATTATTTATATTTCTGCAATTTTATATTCTTTTCCCCTTTCTCTTTTAGTGCTCTCTTCTTCTTCCTTTAATAACAAGAGAAGATATTATAAGAATATTTACGAGTGAAGTGTACAGCACCTTAGATTTGCTCCAAATGGTAAGATAATATCATTTTTTTGTCTTTTTTCTTTTTCTCTTCCCACTAGTTTCATTGTTTTTATTGTTTACATGATATTTATTTTTATCTTTTAACTGCCTTAGTAGGGGTACTTACAATAATTAGTTATCTTGTGTTATTTTTAGTGAAATACTAGACCATGCCGTAAATTAGGGAGGCGGGGGGCCGGTGGGGGGTTGCACGTTATACATATCCCAGAAGATGGAGTTTTTTTGTCATTTTTTTCTGTCCTCTGTGGCCCTCTGACCTTATCTTTGGACTCACATTTTTGAAACTTAAAAGCCACTTGAATATTTAAGGACTGTATGTCTCTTAATTATATAACTATTTTATATAAGTGTGTATTATTATTATTCTATTCTAATTTTAATTCATTTTTTCTTTGCTTGTAACTATTTCTTTGACTTTGAGCTACATCTTTTGTATGGAAATGTGCTATAGAAATAAATGTTGATGTTGTTGTTGCAGTGGACACCCCACCTCCTTCTAACTTGGTCACTTTCACGCATTAACACCTTGGCAGATGTCTTTGATGAATCAGGACTCCAGACGTTGCACGCACTAAGGCCCAGTTCTCCACCCCTTCTTCTTGTATCTTTAACTCAGATCATTTCTTAGAACATGTTGTGTTGCTTTCCTCCCACTACCTCCTTATCCACTTGTTTCTTTTCTTGCCACTCTGTTTGCTATGCTGTGCAAGTTTTGTACAAGCCTATGCCTTTGTATTCAGTGTTTCAACGTGCTTTCCCATCCTCCATCACCTTTCTCATTGTGAGGGACGGCCAGCAGCTCATCCCGGCCGGGATGCCCAAAGGATGAAAGGATGGGAGAAGGCAGCTTTTCCAGGAAACTGCCTCCCCAAAAACTCTAGACGGCAACTCTTCTGGAGTGTAGCGGTGCCCCGGAATCCCGCAGGGCATCCTGGGACTTGGAGTCCAGTTTCACAGCCCTGTTGGGTGCTGTGGCTACCACTAGGCGGAGCTGTGAAAGGACCTGGGGAGTCATGTTTCCCTTGCAGCCCGGAAGTACTGGGAAGTCATGAGGATGGAAGCCCCACAGTACTTCTGGGCTGATTAAAGAATTGGGATTCTCCATCTGACCCGGAAGTGCTGGCAAGTCACGTGGGAGGAAGAACAGAAGCACTTCCGGGTCAAGGACTATATAAAGGACTGATGGGAACCCAGCAGGCAAGCCGGAGTCGGGAGGAGTAGGACAGAACTTGTTGGGAAGTATGGAGGAGACACATTATTTATATTATTGTGTTTATTATTATTATTATTGTATATTCTCTTGCCTGTTTATTGAGGCTGGGGTGCTTTGGATGCACTGCTTAAAAGAGGAAGAATTAAAGATCTTCTTATTGCTTTTACCCTGTGTCTACATCTGTCTGTTGGGTTTAATGGGGCAACAGCACCCCCAAGCGTTTGACACCATACATGGATCCCAAATTGGTCAGGAGCCCCCCTGATGAAAATGGAACTAGTGGAGGTTCAGAAGCCAGGTACGGTAGTAAAGATTTTTGTCGCAGTGAAAGGATAGTTTAAAATAGCAAAAGAATATCTTTGGATCATCTTTTGCCTTATATGCTTGACTAGGAGACAAATGTTCCAGAAATTCTCCTTTACATGTTTTGGGACTTCCGTCTGTCATCCCTATTAGCCATTTGTCTGAAATTCTCCCTCATCGATCCTCTCTGTCGAAATTTGTCTCTCTCTCTCCCCTCACACCGTGCTTCTTCTGGACCTTTCCACACTCTTTTTCAATTCAGCCCAGCAGAGGCTGTTTTTCAGGGGTACCATCATAGCTAAACTGCCATTGGCCTCTCACTGGACTCGTGGAAATCAATTTTCTCTAATTCAATTCTACTTGAGCTCACGATGATATGGAATGACATATTGTCTGGCCTCAACATCAGGAAGTGTCTTTCAATCACCAGTCTTGTGGGTGACTGGATGTCTTGTGGTCAGTGATGACAGGAGCTCAACCTCCTCATTTCCTTTTCCTTTTCTATTTCAGTTTTCATTGGTTTGCCACGCTGGCTCCATACAGTCATTTCTTTTTTTAAGGTATATAATTCCACACAGGGTAGAGGTGGGGTGGGTGCTGAGGTGGGGTGTCTTTATATTTTAATTGTATTTTTTTTGTTTGCAGGTGTTTTTATGATATGTGCTGTAGCTAAGCATGTCAGTATCCCTACTAGAAGCTACAATCAATCCTGTGACATAAGGACTGCTTTTCAAGTCCCAAATAAAACTGCTTGCCACTGTCTATGCCGCCCCTCATAGCCTCTTAATTTTGAAAAGGTCACAGCAACCTTATTTATACTCAGGAACAGCGTGAGCCAAGCTCTAAAGGTGTTGTGAGCCATTGGTCCTTTCAAAGAAGTTAAAATGATTACTGTTCAAATGCCAGAGGATTTCATTGGGCTTTAAACAGTGACTCATAAAACCTTTGCTAAAACTGAAAAAAAAAATCCCCGTCTGGCAGACAGACATTACAGCCTTGGAGAGCTTGAGCACTGCAGTCTTTCATTTCTCATTTCCGCACTGATGAGAAAGATTTAGTTAAAACAATTACCCATGTAGCTGGCTGGCTAGTCTACTGTAGTCTTCTCCTACTGCACCTCCAGTCTGTCTGAAAATAAAAATCAGCTTCTGCAATGCTGTATCCCTTCATGTCCGAGACTGCATTGCCCTCCCAGTCCTTTTTCATTTTTCTGTGCCATAACAAAACCTCTTGTCTGCTTAAGAAAGCTTGCACTTCTTCCATTAGCCAGAACCAAACAGAACTTTCATTCCGCACTGACTGGAAAGGCAATAAACATGGATGTTATTTGTTCAAGGTTTTGTTTTAAAGGACAGGCTGTTATTTTCCAAGACATTTACAGTACAATTACATTACATTATTCGTACTCTAAAAATATACTGCTGTTTCATAAAGCAGAAAGTCATTGCTGTTTACAGCTGGCATCTAAAAATATCTGTCTCTGTTATTTTTCAGAAGCAGCCTATTCTGTACAGGACTCTGAAGAATTGGAGCCTATCCGGGCAACACTTGGAACAAGGTAGGGGCAAAGCCTTCCAGTTCACACAGGCAAATTTAAGGTAGCAATTCAAACCAACATGCCTGTCCTTGAGATGAAGGAGGAAAACCAGAATACTGTCAAAAACATGGAGAGGGCAGTCACTTGACTAGCAATTGAATCCTGGTCCCTGGAGCTGTGTAGCAGTGGTGTTGTCTCACTGTTTTTCCCTTCTACTAATGCAGTGCAAATTCACTGATGCGGCAGGTCTTAATTTTGAACCAAATACTCTTCAAAATGTTCCAACCTTTTCTTCTTCTTCTAAAGCTTTTCACACTTTCATGCTGGGATCACCATATTGGACCAGTCTCCTCCATTCTCATCTGTTGTACACTCCCTCACCTGTTACTCCTTTATCCTTTAGATCCTCCTTCCATCACACAGTCTATCTACTCTCTCTTTGGTCATCCTCTTCTTCTCCACCCTGAAATCTCCATATATATGTGATTCTTCTCCCCACATTGTTTACCTCTTTTCTCATGACATGCCCATACCACTTCAACCTTTTTTCCTGAATTATCTTTGATAAAGCTGCACCTCTGATTCTCACATTCCTGATCGTATCATGCTTTATTACTCCACATATTGTATCCATCTCAATATCCTCATTTCTGTAGCATCCAGTATCCTTTCATGTATCTTTTTACCTACCCAGGTCTCTGACCTTTACAACAGTGTTGGTCTGACCACTTTTTTTATACAGTCTTGCACTGATTCTTCAGTTATATACCATTTATGATACATTTTTCAGTTTTTTCATACTCAGGGAAGTGAGGAGGAGGTGACTCTTCATATAGACCCCAATGGTATTTGAGCCCAGGCCTCAGAACCTATTGTTTCCATGTTAAAAATGAGAAGAAGATAAAATCTCTGTTAATCCACTGTGTCATCATGTTGGCTATGGAATGGATTCAAGCTCCTTCAGTGCTGCCAACAGACCAGCTCAGGGTTTGGAGGGGGTTCTCCCTCTCAGTCCAGGGAATGCAAGCTGGTAAGGCTGGGAGAAGGTGGTGTTGGGAAGAGTGCAATAATTATACAGCTCATTACCCACAGGCCTCCAGAAGATCATGGTCCAAACAATTGAGGATGTAGACAAAACTCAGATCCACATTGATGATGAGCCACTGCAGGACAGGCTGAATTTACAGCAATGAGACACCAGTATGTGTGTGCTGGTGAAGGTTTTCTTATTCTGTCACTGACTGGTGCCGCTTTAATGAGACTAAAGAGTTCAAACAACTCATTCATCGTATTTGTAGAACTGCAGATGCTGGTGGGACATAAATATGAGGTCATGGGCTGGCCAGGGAGTTTAGCTGGCCCTTCTTTGAGACTTTACAGAACTATGTAGATAATTTTTTCATTGCTTCTGTACAATAGATCAGTCAGCATGGTAAAGAAACTGTGCACATATTGGAAAAAAACAATCAGCAACATGCATCAGTTAGTAAAAGATTAAATAAAGACATAGAGATGGGGAACCACTTCAACCACCACCAATGTGCACCATCCACCTGGATGATGTGAGATCCGACATTTTTGCACCAGTATGCTCACCACACCTAGATGATGAAGAGGTGAGAGAGATAGTTAGCCAGTTACAGATGGGGAGAGACCGGCGGGGTAGAAAGGATGAAGCAGTGGTGGACAACTTATCCAGGGCATCAGGAAACACCCTATTCTCTTTTAAAGCCACAGAGAATCAGGACCTCGGTTTTATGTCTCATATGAAAGAAGACACCATTTATACAGCGTCTGCACTGGGATATTGGGATCCAAACTCAGGCCACAGGGTAAGCGCCCCCTGCTGGCATCACCAGTACCTCTTCCAGCAGCAACCCTGGCTTTTCCTAGATGGTCTCCCTTCCAAGTAATGGCTGCGCCTGAACATGCTTCAGGTGGGTGACCTGTTTTGAAGTGCATGGCAGCTGAATGTAGATGCCTAAATCTGCAATATAGCATTACTAACTACTGTGCCATGGTGTTCAATATTTCCAAAAACACTTACTGTGCTTCAGATGCTATACATTGGATGCTGGGGCCTGTCCTGGCCACACCAGGTGCAAGATATGTATATTCCAGAGCTGCATACCCAATAGCAGCCCACTGTATACTCTCATCCATATGGGGCCAATCCACCTTGTGCACATCGGGGATGTGGAATAATCTGGATTACCGAAAAAGAACACATAGGCACACACATAGTATATACATGAGATGAGATCTAAGCCCAGGTCCCTGAAAATGTGACATATCACACCAACCATCATTTCATTGTTTACAATGGTCCATTTACTAAATGCTTGAAGTGGTGTAAAAATGAAAATTTTATAATACACCTGCCAGGGCTCATGCTAGTCCTGAAAATGCTCTGGGACACAGCCCAGAAGGGACACTAAACTCCACAGCATGCCCGGCCAGCCTGCTGTCTTCCACAATGTCTAGAGATGTTCTCACATCTCTAACCCTGGCAGGTTAAGTGACTTTCTCAGGATCAAACAGTGAGCCACAGGCAAGAATTGAACCAGCAACCCATGAATTAGCCACTTAGATCATTGTGCCTATTACGGTAACAACAGGAAAACTAATCCCACTTTGAATTAACGCCGATAATTTGCAAAGCCGGTTTTGCATCAGGGCTCTTAAGCTTGAAGGCGTTCCATTGCTGAGGAGACAAAATGGCTTAAATACAAGTGTGAGCCTCCCTAACCTTTTGTCCCTCATTTTTCACTCCTTTTGCTTTCAGCAATTCAAGTTCTGCTGCCCTGCTAGGAGCCCTTTGTCTTGATTAGGAGATCTGTAAATGGACGGGCAATCCTGTGTGCTCACCATCTGCCAGGGCTGCTGACGCAGAGCTTGGGCTCTTCTGCAGAGGGCACTCTGCCAATCACAAGAGAGTGCCACAATTCCCAAGTCGTGTGGGGATAAGCCATATGGGCCAGGAATATGCCATTCAGCGGTTATATCAAGCAGAATAAATTGTGAACAACGGAAAGTCAGATTCACATCTGACGTGATCTTCTGGGTGTATAAGACTGTGAATTCAGGGCTGATAAAGAAACAAATGCAAGAAAAATAGCGAAGAGACAATTTGGGTGCTACTAGCCATTTTAAAATGCTTCACTGTAGAGCACCACTACTCAGCTTTTGATGGTTTGTTTGTGCTGCTTTGCGGCCCTTAATGAAAAATTGGCATTCAGAGGACAAAACTGGGTTATGGGTTATATTTGAGCTGCCCTGCAGTAAAGAGTATTAGCATGAGGAAGCCAAGAGTTTATATGACAATCATAAGTCTTCATTTTTTATAATACTTTTCTGTGTTATTTTTTATAACACTTTCACAGGCCATTTGAAATGTACAGAGATACAATCCAATTTCTTGCATATCACACCATTCATACATAAACTATTACATCCAATTCAGTGTTGCAGCGGGCTGTGGCCTATTGATATTGGACACAATGTAGGAATCATCCCTGGGAAGAGGTGCCAGGGCATTGAAGTGCCTGCTCAGACACACACCTGGACACACTCAGATTGACTGTCTGACCCCCGAAGTACCTGGAGAACAATTTTTGTAATAATTGCAGCACAAATGGGTTAAGTAAATCCCTCAGTATTACATAGAGAGTGTGAGAAAGTAGCTGAACAGACAGCCTCGTGGTTTACAGTCCAATTCCATAGTCCCTATGTCACACTGCCTGCCAAAAAGCAACAATCTTAGCCATAATTGTTAGCTAACTGAGCTAAAGAAACGTTCATGCAGTTCATGTAGATTGACCTTTGATTGCCAGGGCCACCCATGAAATATCTGCCATTTTACAAAATTCTACTGCAGTCTCCACTGCTACCATTGGCATGCCACACATTGGGAGTCATGTAACAAAAGTCATCAGCACCCTCACAATGAGCATCTTTCCATCACATTGAATGTGGCTTTACTGTGAAAAGCAACAAGAGGGTTGCTTAGCTAGTTTAGAAGAAGGAATGCTCCTATGGTCTGTGGCTAATGCTGCATTCCACTAGAAATCAGATTTTCTGAGTTTCTAGTTATCATTTTGGGTGGCGCAGTGGGTAGCGCTGCTGCCTCGCAGTTGGGAGACCTGGGGACCTGGGTTCACTTCCCGGGTCTCCCTGCGTGGAGTTTGCATGTTCTCCCCGTGTCTGCGTGGGTTTCCTCCGGGTGCTCCGGTTTCCTCCCACAGTCCAAAGACATGCTGGTTAGGTGGACTGGCGATTCTAAATTGGCCCTAGTGTGTGCTTGGTGTGTGGGTGTGTTTGTGTGTGTCCTGCGGTGGGTTGACACCCTGCCCGGGATTGGTTCCTGCCTTGTGCCCTGTGTTGGCTGGGATTGGCTCCAGCAGACCCCCGTGACCCTGTGTTCGGATTCAGTGGGTTGGAAAATGGATGGATGGATAGTTATCATTTTCAACTGGAATGCCCCCTTAAAGTTCTATTTCCAAAGCAGAAACTCTGGGCTGGTCTGTTAAGATTGGTTTTGTCTGACTTCAGATCATAAATGGTGACTTACACTGCAAACGTTAGTGAAAGCTGTAGTATTATACTGTATATTAGCATTTCTGTATAGTTCTGTCTCATTAAATAAGTTGTTCACACAGTACTGTCCAACCTCTATCTGTGGACATACTGCTACAATGTTTGGATATGCGTTCTTATCAACTGTTATTTATTCTGATGGCACAAGCGCAACAAAGGCTTTCCCACAAGTACCCATATTGGTTTTATGATTGTTTTACTGGAAGGCATTTAACTTGGATGTTACATCATTCCCAGTTCCGAGGTAAATGAAAAGCAGCATTACTATTGAACCTTGTCACTGCAGAGGCTGTCACTTCACCATCACTTTGTAGGCGGCTCCTGCACTTGAATACTGTTGCGACTTGACTTTGCTCTTCATGGCAGGGTCAGCCACCATGACATGGAACAGGCGTTTTCTCATAAACACCCCTTCACTCTAAGCTGTTCCACTACAGGGATAAAAACTACCTGAAGGGCTCCAAAAACAAGTATCTTCAAAAGCTATCAGCCAACATAGATAAAAGAACACTATGAGATCATCTGACGTTTTTCACTGCTGGGCATTGACATCACCATCATTTTGAAGCAGGCTCAAGCACTAGTTATACTCGCCAGCCTCATATCTGCAGGAATTCAAATCTTTATCTCAAAGTACCGGAACTGACATGAAAATGGCAAATGCAAAAAACCTAATTAGAAGTCTGGTTTGGGATGAATCATCTCTCTACATAATATAGAGAGCTTTAAAAATAAAACACTTCACCTGCGTATCACATCAAAAAATCATTTTAAAAAAGCTTTCCTTAAAATCCGAGCCATTGTAAGCATTAGTGTCTACAGAGCAGTTACAGCCATGTAAAATACACACCCACCCCACCATAGGTAAGATTTTAAAAATGACCCCAACAGATTGTCAGGTGACCCTGAAGCCCATTGGACCAATCAGCACTAAGATGTGACACACAATATTGGAGATTACAGGCATGTACTTCCCAAAATAACAATACACTAATCCAGTGGTTCCCAAACATTTTTCATTCTTGGCACCTTTGCTGAATCCAGGTTTTCCCAAGGCACATTTACCCCTACCCCAAGTCAAATTTTAATTTGCAAACTAGCCAATCATTTTTTTTAATTAAAGGGTAAGTAAAAATAAATAAAAACATGCATTTAAGATCACAAAAAATGTAATTGAACAAATTCAACTAATTATAATTAGTGGGACTGTGGTGTAGTGGGTCCGTGGCTACAAAAGATTGGCGGCTTTTAAATAATCCATTCGCCATGTCAATCTCTGTGTGTGCAATCGTGCAACTGCAGGGAATTGATGGAGTAATTGAGGTGAGTCACACCTGCATGTGAGGGTGCGATTGTTCTTAATTGCTTAATCGGCTTCCTGCAGTGCACAATTGAGACGCTGTGCCCACGGAGCCATATAAGAACTGGCCAGCACAGAAGGAAAGGAAAAAGGCTTGGAGAGCAAGAGTGCGGCATGGGGGCGAAAGAAAGAAAATGAGCCAGCCAGCCAGCCAGCCAGCCAGCCAGCCAGCATGAATGAGAGAAGTCAGTGCGATTCTGTGTCACCTTGTAAGATGCTTGCTTATAAAAACTACCTTTTTGTTGATTTAACTCTTTTAACTTTCTGGTAAAGTAGTCACGAGATTTACTAACCATGCTGGGATGATTGGTTTCTAAATAGCATTTCAACTTACTTGGTAGCGTGCACTCTGGTGCCAAAACTTTAATATCCAGTACACACTGCGGCCTCTCTTCACCATTGACTTCAGTCAATGTAAAACCAAAGTCCAAATAATTGTCATCAAATTTTCGGTATTTTGCGTTTCTTCACACTCGGTGTGTCCTCTTTATTTTCAATCTCACAATGCTTATTACTGTTCAGTAAAAACTGATCCATTTTTAAAAATACATATGAGAAGAAATACTTCCAAAACTTCACTTGATTTAATCACAACACTATCCAGTTGATACAATCTCCGAAAACTAATTCAACACTAAAACCATGTGAAACCAACAGCTATTTAAAGTACAAAGAAAGTTCGACAAACTACTAAAACAATTGAGAAACTTAATTATTGTAGATCGCCATCTAGTAACTTTTGTAGAGGCTTCCACAAACAGTTACCGGTTTGCACCAGGTCCGCCAGATGTCGCATCCTATCATGTTGAATTGAAAATGGAAATAAAATTATGAAAATTTTGTAATACTTCCTCACAGGGACGCTGTGGCTCCAGCACACTTTGGGAACCTCTGCACTAATTGGTAAAAATGGCAAAAACCAATCTGAAAACTCCCCCCAACATCCCAACAACTGCTACTCTTTATTGCATTCAATGTAAAATGTACCTTCAAATTTAAATTTAGCTGTTGTAGTGCTAATATGTCAGGGAAGAGACCCAGAGGAATGATGCTTAGTTCATGTTGTGTTTAATATGCACAACACCTACAAATTTCTTATGTTCTAAATCACAATCATTTTACTCAAAGAGCATGCTAGGGTTCAGGTCCTATAATGGATTAACTCTGCTGCTCTACTGAAATAATGTGGAAGATTTTGAAAAGAGGCTGATGCTCAAATACCATGCAGAAGACATGAGGTCCTAACCAGCCTTGAATCACATCCACTTAATCTATCCATTTTCTAACCTGCCCGATAACAGGGTCACAAGGCAAGGGGGCAGAACCTTGGAAGCATCATGTGAAAGGAAGTAGCCAACATTTCACAGAGTGCCCATCGATCACCCCATAACAGACTAATCTGGGCAATTTGCATATTTTTATAAATATACAAAGGAATTAAAATAGGGACAAATGACATGGGAAAAAACATGATACATCAAATGCAACATAAGACCTATGGAGGAGCAACATCAGCCATTGCACCTCCATGCTACATGTGAATAACTGTAACATAACATTCCCAATTGCAAAAGGAAGCTGGAGTCTATACTGGCAATTTCACGTGCAAGGCAGGAGCCAACCCTCGAATGGGTGCGAGACCTCCTCTGGTCCTTCCACCCAAATAACCACCATTATTCAATAAAGAGCCAATTCAGACTCACACAGTCATGTAATTCACACATTTTTTGAAGAAAGTAAAATAGGGAGAAAAAACAAAACAAAACGAGAACCTTGGGAGCACATAAGGCTATGAATGGAACAAAAATAACTGGTGGGATAAGGGAGTAGCACCAAGCAATGCACCACCTTGTCGCCTCTGAGCAGTAATCTATATGTGCAAATGTGTAAATTCAACATAATGAAAAAACTGCTATCACCTGTCACCTACTGGTTATTACACCTCATCAAAGTGGTCTTTGTGGTGGAAGGAATGAAAATGGTCACTCTAACTCCTATATTATGTCTTGAGGGGTGCCTCCTTCTTCAGGTAATGCCACCAGGTTTTACTTTTGTAAATGAGGGACACAAGGCAATGACAAATTCTCTCTGCCTCAGTATTTTGATGAATTACACAAGCTCTCACAGTAATGATTTGTGCAAGCTTTGTGTTAAATGTTCATTCCCATGATATGCTACTAAAAGTGGATGGTATGGCCAAATATCCCTTCACAATCTTCTTCTGCTTTCGGCTTCTACCAATTAGGGGTCACCACAGCAGATCATCATTCTCTATATCTTCCTGTCCTCTGCATCTTGCACTGCTCCACCCACCATCTGCATGTCTTCTCTTACCACATCCATAAATCTTCTCTTAGGCCTTCCCATTTTCTTGTTACCTAGTATCTCCATTCTTAACATTCTTCTCCCAATATACTCAGCTTCTCTCCTCTACACATGTCCAAAACAACACAATCTCACCTGTCTTTGTCTTCCAACCAACAAACCTGAGCTTACCCTCTAATGTACTCATTCCTAATCTTGTCCATCCTCGTCACGCCCAAAGCAAATCTGAATATCTTTAACTCTGCCACCTCTAAGTCTGTCTCTAGCTGGTCTCACTACTGTCTTGTAGACCTTCCCTTTCACTCTTGCTGGTACTCATCTGTCACAAATCACTTGTGACACTCTTTTCCACCCATTCCACCCTGCCTGCACTCTCTTCTTCACCTCTCTTCCACAATCCCCATTACTCTGTAGTGTTGATCCCAACTATTTAAACTCATCCACCTTCGCCAACTCTACTCCCTGCATCCTCACCATTCCACTGACCTCCCTCTCATTTACACACATGTATTCTGTCTTGTTCCTACTGACCTTCATTCCTCTCCTCTCTAGAGCATATCTCCACCTCTCCAGGGTCTCCTCAACCTGCTCCCTATACTCACTACAGATCACAATGTCATCAGCAAACATCATAGTCTATGGGGACCCTTAAACCAAAAACATACAAACAAAAATGAGTATATTAACACAACCTTCTTGTCTGCATCAACTCACCACTTATGCTGAACTGCAGAGCACTCTGGGTAATATTTGTAAAAGCGGTAGACTCACTTATGACACATGACATTACCTTTAACACACCGAATCCCATTTACCATTTCCTTTCATATACAGTTTATGTGTTTCATGTTTAAATGTGTTTGCAAGTTTTCCACCAATTTTAACATGTTAGTACAATGAGTTTCTCAAAATCTCAAAATCCATGCCAAAACAAGAATTTCATCCAGTGTATTGACCACTACTGTATGCCAGCGTGCAATGGCCTTAAACGTCCCTGAATTCTTTTATTTGGGCAACATTCAACCTCTTTATATAAATGGGCAATGAAGACTGATGCCAGCATATGGAGACAACATTCCCTAGTGCCATTGTTTGGATTCGCATTGATGATTTGCAGTTTCTGCAGTGGGCTGGCGCCCTGCCCGGGGTTTGTTTCCTGCCTTGCGCCCTGTGTTGGCTGGGATTGGCTCCAGCAGACCCCTGTGACCCTGTAGTTAGGATATAGCGGGTTGGATAATGGATGGATGGATTTGCAGTTTCACATGGCTAACAACAGAAATTAATGTGTGGCTCAATATACAGAACCAAAGGCAAAAGAAAAGTGTCCGACAAATTAGCAAATTCCATAAAACACATCAGCATACATTAATTAAACATGAGGAGTTAAAAGTCATTCCTTATCATCGACCTTCAGTGTAGGATTTTTCTGGGCCCCTTACTGAGTATGGCCTAGCTATCATAAACAGACACAAAGAAAGAGTCTCTTTTAGTGTGACGGAGGCCACTATGCACACCACTGCAGCAAGTTAGCTATTGTAGTGCAGGGCATAAGTCACGCCATTAAAACCCCCTGCAGGTTTCTGACTGGTAATAACATCATCAAAAAATAGGGGGGCGCTCTGATCTAACATAATGGATGATAATTCAGTGTTAATTACTCCTGGGGCATTGATGTAGATGAAGGAAAATGCAGAGGGAAAAAAATTAGATTAGGATTCCCCCGGGTAGATAGATAGCAGGAGAAGACCCATTAACTCATATGAAGCCACCTACACCTGCCTTTAATGAAGAAGTGACCTGAGATTGAGAGAACTGAGGTCCAGGATTCCACGGACAACGGGGCCACAGAGGGGGTTTTAGGAGGGTATTTGTAGGCCATCCCTGACCTGATAAATGATCTGTGGGATTCCCTGAAGTATTTCCTGGCTGGAAGCAGGATTCAACTGGCAGGGGGAAGAGAGGCCAGAGGAAGGATAAAAGTTGTACGTAGAGAACAGAAGGAGACTTAATTGAAATATCCAGGTAGGCGATTGGACCAGTCACTCTACCTATTAGTTAGTACTTGAACCTTACAACTCTTTTATGAATTTTGGCCACCTATGCATTATTTGTGTTTTGGGTCAGCTCATAAGTGCCCCGTGCTGCCCATACCAGATTATGTAGTATATTACAATAGTCAATTTGTGTAAAAAATAATCTTCAGATTCACCTGCAATTTCTTCAAGAGAATTCGCTCTCATGTCAAGCAGTACCGTTCCATTTAGGATGCAACTTCTCAGTTCAAACAAGCTGTGAAGGGACAGTGTAGCCACGTATGGTTTGCTCCATCTCTCGCCACCATCTTCAACATCCTCTTCAAATTTAAGCCACCTGTAGAAACAGAGGGTCCATACAGTAAGTGGCAGGTCAAGAAGTAATTGTAAAAAAAGTGCTTTGGCTACAATAATTCAGTATGACAGAAAGGGCTGATTGTCTGTGTGCCAAAGACATCCCACAAGCCCAAGGTGGTATTAATATTTGTAACTTGTGCATTGGAATTCTTATCTATGCTTGTTTTTTGAGTAATTGATTTATATAAAAGGAATTAATTAAAACTATAACACTTCAATATACTGTATAATGTCCATTACTGAAAGAGTAACCATATAGAGGTGACTCTGTGCAGTATAAGTGAGAACAAATCTAGTGTACACTTCTAGTTACCACACAACAACAGGACATAACAGCTCCAGATGTCATGCAGAGAAAAACAACCAAGTGCATTCTGGGACTGAAGGACATAACCTGCTGATGCATGCTAAGGGAATTAAACCTCAATTTTAAGCAAAGAAGGCAATACTGGAGTATAATGGAGGTCTTTGAAATTCTCTTAAACATCCATCAACTTGATCTCTGTAAAACTGTGATTCGCATATTTGAGGCCACTTAGTGGACATAAAGGGAAGGTGCACTCAAGAGTCTAGTGTTATTGTTTGAGTCTAGCTTTAGTTTCTGGTTTAAAACTTATTTTTATCCTACATTTTGGCCTAATTTACATTTTCATTGCTATGTTCAAAACCTTCTGATTTTGTATCTTGTCTAATTTTTCTTTCACATTTCAAGCTTTGCTTTCTAGATTATCGTTCTCTGACTTTTACTAGTTTATTAGTCACAACCTCTCTCCTGATTTCATTTTTACTTTCTTGTGTATAAAGTATACAGAAAGTATTGGAATCCTCCAAAAATTCCATTTTGAGATTTTGATGAATCTCGACGTTTTAGACCACCCCGAGTCCGAAAATGCCATTTTTGGAATTATGTCTGTGTGTGTGTGTGTGTAAACACGATAATTTTAGTATGCTTTCACTTAGGTCAACCAAAGTTTGCATACAAGTATTAGGTACAAAACGTAGATTTCTATCAACTTTTGGGCTACTTCCGCTAACCGGAAATGATATTTTACCTTTTATTCATGCAGCTGTAGAGTCTGACTTGTTCAACTTTACTTTTATAATAATTGTTCGATGTATTTATTAATTTGATTTGTTGTTGATGGTTCTTTATTGTACATAATATAAAAATATAATCATTGTCTTGCAGTTTACTCTTCAAATATCCATTCCCACATCTGAGTATACGAGAAAGTCTAGGGAAGATCACTCCCGATTTTTCTTTTGAAACTGCTGTTGCCAAGTGCAGTTAGCAAGCCTAGTTTCGATCTTTGCTTTTCATGTATGTCTCTTTTCTGCTGTTAGTTTCCACCTCCTAGCAATACTTATATGCTCTGTATTAAAATACTAAGGTCTGTGTGTCCAATCCCTCAGAGCAATCTGATTGGCCAGTTGGGCTTTGGTGTGATTGGTCAGTTTGGCTTTGTTGACATGACAAAAGAGAAAATGTGAGTGTAAGATGTATGAGGAGAAGTAAAGGCTCACACTGAGAAAATTGCTTCAAAGAAAGAAAAGTATAAAACCGGAAAGGAGCCAAGAAAGGTACCTCGAAAATAATGAGATTCTGAGAAGTTTACAGGAACAAGCTTGAGAAAGGGAGCACCAACGAAGAGAGGTTCAGACACACACAAATACAGGGGAAAGTCGCTGAAAGTACATGTAGGGCAACAGGTAGTAATTATTTTTAAATTATTCCATGCTGGTACCATAGTTAGTTGTCTATATTTTTTAAACATTAAACTTTATATGTTGTCACATATGCATGCTTGGGAAAGCGGCATCAAGGCTTGTCAGCTTGTAATTCCACCCCAAGCCAAGGGTTGGCACTGTCTGATAATGCTACTTCTCTCCTAACCTTTGCAGATCCAGAAACCAACATATCACGGACTCATGATATCATTTCCAGTTCCAGGACTCCTGGACTTGCCCTTTCCACTTCACTGACTTCATAACCGGCACCGGTAGTCTGATCGGAGATGCTCGTCTGGAAAGTCATTTCTTATATGACATGTTAATTCGTGTTTGTTATTTTGACACCATAATATACAGGGTTTGCCTGAGGTTGCCCTAACACTTTCCCTTTTACTCTGTTTTGTTTACAATGTCCAGAACTTTTCTTACTTGAGCAGTTATTTTATTAAATTCAATGTGCAAAAACATTATAAAGTCTATTCATCCATAATGTCTTAGTTTGTCTCAGCCCAGGCTATGGTTGGATTCTCAACTGAGCCTTATTAAAACGGTACCTGGCAGTTTCTCTCCACTCTGCATCTTCTCCTTCACGTACACAGATTTCATCCAGTTCAGTAAAAAGGTCATGTGGGATATGTTCTTCATCATCATCTTCTGTTCCCAAAATAAACTGCACTCTCTGGGAGGGTGTATCTGAAAAAAAGGAGTGAAACATCAGGAAGAGAACACTTTTAATGGTGTGCATACCATACTAGCGACTTGCAGCTGCCCTCCATTTTAGATAGCTATTCTTAGAAGTTGTAAAAATAAATATGCTTTATTGCTGGACTTTTATTGAAACAAAACAATTCTTCATTAATAACTCACAAAGGCTACAATTCAAAAGTATGGTGTTGACTGTAATGAGAGGAGCGAGTAGTGCAAGGCTGATTAAAGGTCTGCTGAGTATAAAAGGTATTTTTGTAGATGGAGGAAGTCCAATTGGCCAATGGAATAAATGTGTTATCTTTTAGCTTCATTGGATTAAAGGGCTGTTCTGTAATCCAAGACTCTGAGTTGTAGTGCCACTGCTGACATCTCAGGGCAGACAAGCAGATGAGATGGTGGGGTCATCCCGAGTGAATTCCAATTCAAAAACAAACAGTGTTGTGACCCGGAGAGGGACAAGTGTAGCAATGCTGAGAGAGCCAGAGAGACAAAAAGAGGGTGAGAAAGAGAGAGCTTGATGTTAAACAGGTAGAGGTCTGATTAGCCTTTGGATCAAAGGAGTTCTCCTTTAGCTCCACTGGCATAAAGTGTTGTTCTGTAATCTGAAGGTGCCAAGATTCAGTGAGAACAAACAGTGGAGTAGAGTGAATTCTTGAACAAAGACACTAACCTATTTAAAAATTTCTCAAAGCCCATTGTGGTGAACTGACCCAGATCACAAACTGCCACCCACTCTAAACATTGTATGTGTATGATCAGTGCTTATTGGGAGCGACCCACAGTGCAACATACAGATAGAGTAAGAGCATTGTGGATTATTATGATACTATTGGAACCTTGACTCATAGTCTTCTACACCAATACCCCAAACACTTTTTCTCAAACTCTGTTTGACTGCCTCACTATACTTATTACCAAGAAGACATGGCGCCAAGTGATCAAGTGACTGTTGGATGTACCATACAAGTAAGGTGTGGGGTAATGACACCCCTGCCAGGAAACCTTCATCCCAACTCATCAAACTGCTTTCTCCAAGTACCCTGGAGTGAACCTAACATTAAGTTGTACAGTGCCGCAAGGCAGACAAATGCAGTCTAGTGATGCCTCCATGTACTGCATCTCTGGTAATTGATCATTTATTGTTTGTCACCCTCTCCACCACAGCAAGGTTATTTGAGAATATGAAATCTGAGGCACCTTTTTAGAAACTTTTTAAAAGCAACCAAGGGGTGGTAGCTAAAGAGTAGGCTTAAAAAGTCATGATAGTTTGTAAGACACCATCTGGGTGAGTTTTCAAGTCAGATTTTTTAAAAACGGCTAACTATTCTGTTGATGCTGAAGTTAAAAACACTGAAAAAAGGGTGACCAGCACAATTCATCTGCAGAACAGACAAATGGATTTTCAGCTATTCATACAACATGGAACATAAGAATATAAGATGTTTCACAAGAGGGGATCAAGCAACGAAAGGATATGATCAGAGTGATCCATTTTTATCTTGATTTTCAGAAAGCATTTGATAAGGTCTTACATGGGAGGTTGGATATCAAATTAAAAGAGGTGAGAGTTCAGGGTGATATTTTTAGATGGGTGCAGAATTGGCTCAGACACAGGAAGCAGAGGGTTATGGTGCAAGGAGCGCTATTAGAATTGGGTTTGTTAAAAGTGGTGTCCCACAGGGGTCAGTGCTAGGGCCGCTGCTCTTTTTAATATATGTAAATGATTTGGATAGAAAATAAATAACAAGCTGGTTAAGTATGTAGATGATGTGGAACAAGGTAGATAAGCAGATAATCTAGAATGTGCTGTATCATTACCAAGGGACGTGGGCAGCATACAGGCTTTGGAAGATTTGTTGCAGGTGAAATATAATATTAACAAATGTAAAGTATTACATGTAGGAGGTAAACGTGTTAGGTTTGAATACACAATGGGAGTTGAAGATACACCTTTTATGAGAAGGATTTAGGAGTCGTAGTGAACTCATGCCTATCAACTTTCTGACAGTATTCAGAAGCCATTGAGAATGTCAGGTTATTTAGTGCCCTGATATGTACAGTGCAAGTCCAAGGAGGTTCTGTTCAAGCTCTATAACACACTGGTGAGGCCCTCGTCTGGAGTCCTGTGTGCCAGTTTTGGTCTCCAGGCTACAAAAACTACAAAGCAACGCTAAAAAAAATCCAGAGAAGAGAGACTAGGCTGATTCGAGGACTACAGGGGATAAACTTTGAGGAAAGATTAAAAGAGCTGAGCCTTTTCAGTTTAAGCAAAAGAAAGATTAAGAGGAAACATGATTGAAGTGTTTAACATTATGAAGGGAATTAGTCCAGTGGATCAAGACGACTACTTTAAAATGAGCTCAACAAGACCATGGGACACTGATAGAAACTTATTAAAGGTAGATTTCACACAAACATTTCCAAGTTTTCCTTCACACAGAGAACCCTATAGAAACATGGAATCAGTCATTAAGTAGTGTGGTAGACAGTAGGACTTTAGGGACATTAAAAACTCAATTTGATGTTGTTTTGGACACATTAAGCGGATAGAACTGGTGAGTTTGTAGGAATAAATTGCCTCTTCTCAACAATGTTTTTGTAATGTTTTAATTTTGCCTGGCAAACTTTTTTGTTTAGCTAAGAGCAATGCTGTCCCATAATTTCAAATCATATCTTTTAATTTTTTTAATTTTTTGCTTTGAGGCCCCTTAAAAGGTGCCAATCCACACCCCTCCACTGACTCATGTCGTAACTCTTAATGAATCACATTAGCTAATTGTGTGCCAACTCAGAAAAATACATGGATCCCTGGGAGGACGTTCACTATAGTGGGGCACTATATAAAGTAAATGTTAGTCATCTGTGGGAAACTCAAGTGGGTGAAAGTGCTGTGCCATGTACAGTGGAACACTTAGTGGCCCCTGGTGGCACTGTCATGAAGAAGAACTGGTGACAAATGTGAGCAACCCTTGCCCAAGACCCAAGACAGTAAAGGCCTACTTGATGTCAAGGTTTTTATGCATGTCTCATCGTATTTGCTTGACCACCTGCTGCAGTTGCTTTTGGATCAAAAGAAGTCTGGGATTGAACACAGAAACCGTAACAGCAGCTACCGTCATCTAAAATTCACTAATTTAGCCTGCCTTGTTTTGAACCCACACAAACCTCGCTTCCTGTTTCCAGCATTGCTCATGATTCCTTTGATAATAAGCTGCCAACATTACTACATCAATTAGTAATTGTAATTCAAAATGCCAGCTGGAATCTGACTGCATGCAGTTAGCAGAATACTTTACAAAAAAAGTTGCTATTACATAATGACTTTATCATAGAGTGCTTTCCAAAATGACATTTCTCTTGTTAGTGACGGTTGTGTGTTTGCTGATGGAGAATGAATTAAACTGTTTTTTTGATTGGAAAAATTAAACAGAGGTTACTGCTCAAAAGTAATTTTACAAGTGCTTTCAACCAAAAGCCAAGAAAAGAAACCTGCACAATTTAGTCCAACTTTCAAGTTTAAAGTATAAGATCAGCATTTTTCAAGTTAACTTTGGTATATTTGCACTTGTCATTTTGTAAGGGGCCTTAATATTTGTTTAGCTTAGCACTGAAACATGCGGTGCCCATCAAAAAGTTTTTACCCTCTTGCCATTTTTCACATTTTATTTTTATACAACATTGAATCACAGTGGATTTAGTTTGGTTTTTTGATACTGATCAACAGAAAAGGTCTTTTGATGACCAAGTGAAAAAAGATCTGTGCAAAGTGATCTAAATGAATTACAAACATAAAATACAAAATAACTGACCGCATAAAGCATTCACCCCCTCAAGTCAGTATTTAGGAGACACACTTTTGGCAGCCATGATAGCCTTGGGTCTGTGCGCTCAGGTTTTGATCCGTCTATCGGCTTTACACATCTGCACTCTGCCATATTTTCCCTTTCTGTCAGATTGCATGGAGATCATGAATGAAGAGCCAAATTCAACCACAAATTTTCAATTGGATTCAGAGCTGGAATCTGATTCGGCCATTCCAAGGCATTAACATTGTCGTTTTTAAGCCATTCCTGTGTAGCTTTGGGTTTAGGCTTGGAATTGTTGTCTTGCTTAGAAACAGATAGTGATGGGAAAATGAAGCCTTGTGAAGCTTTGGGGCTTTCTTTCTATTTGTGCCAAAAATGATTTGAAGCTATGAAGCCTCAGCCCCAGTATGAACAGCGACATCTGGTGGTTAACTGAGGTCAAGGCAAGCTCTCAAGAGCGCAAGTGAAGCAGCACTCATTGTTTCAGTCTCATGTCACCACTTAAAAGGTCAGAATAGTCTGTGTTCATTTTATTCTGCTAAGGTCCTTGTCCATTTATACTATTTAACTTTTTTCTGCTGTTAGTTGCCATCTGTAACCAAAGCTCTCAAAATCTCTCTCTCCTCACAACCCAACTCTGTTGAATGAGAATGATGCATTTTATATAGGCTACCTGTTAATTTAGCGCCAAAGCTGTCAAACCGATGAAGTGCTGTCAAACCAATAAAGCACGCTGTGAAGCACTGATGACATTCGAAGCCTCAAATGTCGTGAGTCCCATAACAGTGGTGTTTTTACACAAGCTCTGACACAGTGATTCGACTCACTATGCTTCAGATTGACTGACACAAGCTTCGATATAATTTTCCCATCTCTAGAAACAGAAATTCTCCCAAGGTTCAGGTTTCCTGCAGACTGTATCAGTTTCCCCTACAGTTTTTCTCTCTATTTCCCTGCATTCATCTTCCCCTAACACACATTTTAGAACCTGCTGCAAAGACGTATCCCTACAGTCTGATGCTGACACAATGCCTTATAGCAGGGATGGTGTGTTTGTGATGATATGTATTTTTCACATATGGAGTTTAGTCTGATGGCCAAAAAGCTCAATTTTAGTCTCATCAGAACATATAACCTATCCCAGCTGTCTTCCTGCTGTCCCATTTTCAAACTCTAGCAGAGACGTCCTGTGTGTTTTTTGTCTTTGCCACTCTCCCATAAAGCTGTGACTGGTGTCTACACCCAATTCCGGTTCCAGGTTATTTTGCGACCTCGGTCAAGCTTATTAGTGTGCCAACTGACTGTTCAGTAGCTAACCAATGCGCCTAGGTTTTACCCCCCTTATGATCTGTGCCCTAGGTAAATACCTAATTTGCCTTAATGGTAGTCTCAGCCCTGTCTACACCATCTTGCCAACCACAGTCACTGTAGCTTTAACTCCTTCAGAGTTCTCAGTGGTCTCCTGATGGTCTTCCTCACCCATCTTCTTCTTGCATGATCACTCAGTTGTTGTGGAAGGCCTGCTCTATCAGACTTCCAGCTGTGTCATTCTCTTCCCCTTTCTTAATGACCGAATTAACTGGACTCCATGTGGTATTTAGTGACTTGGAGATTTTCTTGTCTCCATCGACTGACTTGTGCTTTTCATTGAGTTGCTTGGTTTGTCTTCTTTGTGTAGGTTAGGACACCATAGTGACTCACCAACAGATGAACCTTCCAGATAAAGTGCATTTAGACTACATTCAGTTGAAACTCCAGACAGGTGACCTCCACTGAACTAATTCTGTGCCTTCTAAAGCCAACTGGCTGCCCCAGTGATGATTTAGGGGCGTCAATTAATTATGTCGTGTTTTATATTTGTAATTCATTTAGACCACTTTGCAGAGACATGCTTTCACTTTGAAAATAATTTTTTTTTCTGTAGCTTGGTGCCTAAAAAGCCAAATGAAATCCATTGTGATTCAATGTTGTGTAAAAATAAAATGTGAAAACTTCCAAGGAGGTGAACCCTTGTTATAGGCAGCATAGAATACATAAATATATTATGGATGGTTCTCCCTTACCCCTTATAAGCTAACATACCTGAAAAAGACATAAATCGACCTCAGCTCTTTCAAAACTCAGCAGTAAGAATCTTTATTAAAAAACTGAAAATCTGAGAACATCTCACAAGATTGATTTTCAAATACTCTTGCTATTTTTTATATTTTAGAGAGTCATTTCGAATCATAATCTTAGATCCCCTAACACTGCTCACTCAATATACCAAAATCAAATATAAAAGAGCTAGTAAAGTAGCTTTTTCTTCTTTATGCAGTGAAAAACTGGATTGCCTTTTAGATGGAGAGACACACTGAGCTAATACTCCCCAACAGTTGCAAACATTTGAAAAAAATTCATTAAAACCCACCCAGTTTCTTGATAAGTTGGACAAGCTTTCAGGAGCTGAATGGCCTGTTCTCATAAAAATTGTTCTAATTGAAATTAAACATCTCTGCCACCTTTCTGTAATTCTGACATAATATCAAAATCAGATCAGTTTGTGTGCTTGCAAGTGGCAAGGTGTAAGGGCATGCAGTTTTCTGACTGTAACACAGTACCATTGTAGTGAATACTAATCATGTGGTCATGCAGTAATACCAGGCCTTAAAGAAACATAACAAGATATAAAACCCGAAAGCTGAAACATAATAGATACAGTAAATATTTTGTTGTGTTACCAATGGAAGTTTTCTCTTCATTTGTATGAAATGTTTTTACTTTATATTTTAATAAAAAGTTTAAAACAAAGATAACTGCAATAAAGAACTTTGTGTGATTCACATCACATTTAATGCTTGAAAAGTTTTTAAATATCGAAGATACACAGCCTTTGTTAAGTGCATCTGTATTAAATAATTTTATCAAAAAGCACATATTGCGGAGCTACCTAGCTATGCGCTGTCACGCTGTCCAGGAACCCTGCCCTAGATAATCAGGTTTAGAAGAAACATGAATGGATCTTCCAGAGGAGCTACAAATTGCAGCCAAAGACCACTAGTCCTAACAAGAAATGAAATATGACATAACATTCTCAAACCTGCTTAATCCAATTTAGCATTTGGGAAGTAATTGATGGCTGTTCACTCCCCGGAGAATGGCTACACATAGCTAAAAAAATTAACTTACTATGATTGCAGCTTTTATGTTTTGCCTTTTTTAAAAATGTTTTTTGCATCTGGTCATTTTTGTTTCCTCTAAGCATTTAGACCAACAATCTTTCCAGCTATGAAAGCGATAGTGAGCGTTGCTCATTACAGCCAAAGCAGCAGAGTGTTGTACCGTGTTAGCCATAGATTGATACAGGAGAAAGTAGGGTGAAATGACATCTTTTATTGGCTAACTAAATAGATTACAAATGCAAGCTTTCAAGGCAGCTAAGGCCCCTTCATCAAGCAAGGACACCTTCGGAAGTGTCAAGTGTGACTGAGACAGACTAAAATGTACAGCCTATTCTCAACGTACTTTTAGAATTGGAAATTAGGCATTGCCATGCCCCCTCTGCTTTCAATATTTATATTTTCAATATTTCAGTTTGTGTGCATTTGTATTCCAATTGATTGCAATTAGATTAGATCTATTTTTAAAAAAGGATTTATAAACATATACAAGAATACTCTAAAACAAAAAAAAGATTTTGTTAGGATTTTGATTTTGAGGCTATTCATTCTCCCAGTTAATGTAAGAGAAAGAGCTGCCACACACATCTGTTAATATCTGTCTTACACTTTTCATCAGGTTGCAAAAATTAAACTTTGGATGGTCTTACATTTTTTGTAACTGTGACTCCCAGATATTTGAACAGTAAAGAGACAGAAAAAAATGATACATTTCAAGTTAAAATGCAACAGTATTAACTGAAAACAATGTGCATTTATTATTAATCTTTTTAAATTAATATTCTTAACCTTACACAGAGATATTCTGTGTATTTTACTGCATACACCTATTAGATTTGGTACTAATGAACATGAAACAGTAATAAATAGTACCATGTCATTGGTAAAAATTTAGATTTTCTGTTCAAGTCCATCCCTATGATTCCCCAGTACCTGCCTGTTTATGAATAAGAAAAGCGAGTGATTCAATAGAAATGGCAACTAGCACTGGAAACAAAGGGCAGCTTTGCCTAGTTCCACATTCTAAAGATATTCCGAGTTTAAATTATTCACATGAAAAGAGGTTCCTGGACTAGAGTATAAAAGTTTAAACCATGCAGCTAAATTTGGTCCATATACAAATTTATGTAGTACAATAAATAAATAGCCCCATTGTATTAATCATTTTACTGCATCTAAAGACAGCAAGACATCTAGAAGCTCAGTGTCTTCAGTACTCTATATTACAATGAACATATTACAAAGATTGTAGTATTTGTTTACATTTAGCACATCCCTCTTGATTTTGTGTTAAATTGTTATTTTTTTTCTTTGTTTTTGCTATTTCCTTTGCCAAAATCTTAACGTCACTTCTCAGTAATGAAATTGGTCTAAAGAGTTCTCATTTTAATGTCTTTATTTTCATTTTGGAAAACTGTGATTGAAGTCTGACATGCTTTCATATTTAGCCTGTGTTGCTAGCACAAACAACTTATACTTTTTTTCCCAAAATTACACAAAATATCCATCTGGGCTGGCAGCTTTCTCACTCAATCTTAGAAAGACACAGAGGCGTATCCTTCTTCAACAAACCTCATGCTTCAAGCTATGTAATTTAATTTCATCAAAAAGTCTTTGGAAATAGTCAAATTTGCAATTTGTTTGAATATTCATAACACATTATTGTATTCCTTAAATATATTACTCACATGTGTGTATGTTCAATGACTTTAATTTCATCAACAAAATTGTTATACGTTCCAGTCACAAAATATAACAGAAGTGGTGCAGGCCTCAGAAACCCACTTAAAAAGGCAAGTCCTGCCCCTATTACAGGTCTGGGCCTGCTGAGTTTGGCCTTGCCCCTGGTGGTCTAACCCCTAATGAAGGGGAACAAGCCAAGAAAAATGGTAAGGCTTATTAGGTTCAAAAATCTCCATAAGAGATCTCCCCTAAGAGGAAAGGATAACTATTAACCTCTGGTCCAAGGACACAATTAAAGGGCAGAAAAAAATAAATAACTAAGGCAAAAAGGGATTGCTTAAAAATGCAATTACAACAAAGTCAGTCTGTAATCCATCCATCCATTTTCCATCCCGCTATATCCTAACTACAGGGTCATGGGGGTCTGCTGGAGCCAATCCCAGCCAACACAGGGAGCAAGGCAAGAAACAAACCCCGGGCAGGGTACCAGCCCACCGCAGGACACACAAACACACACTAGGGCCAGTTTAGAATCGCCAATCCACCTAACCTGCACGTCTTTGGACTGTGGGAGGAAACCCACGCAGACACGGGGAGAACATGCAAACTCCACACAGGGAGGACCCAGGAAGTGAATCCAGGTCTCCTAACTGCGAGGCAGCAGCGCTACCCACTGCGCCACCGTGCCGCACCAGTCTGTAATACGAAATCAAAATCCAACAAACAAAACAAACATTCACAAAACAACATTCAACAAACATTCAATGGTGCAGTTTCACAAATTGATTTTGAAAAAAACAGAAATGCGCCGTTGTAGCATAACGACCAATGAATCAGTGGAGAGGGAGGTCTTCAGTTCAAAATCTTGATCCCATCTAAACACACATCCCACCTGTTTACAAAATAATTTTTCTGAAATTTGTTTATTTAACAATATTTTAGCAAAAAATTAATGCATTTGCAATGTTGCAGCCATATGAGTGGATATGGATTATGCAATATGGATACACTAGCTGCTTGTGGTCTTTGGGATGAGATTCTAGCAAAAACCATGTGGTCCTCTGGAGGGAACAACCAGTACAGCTGAGAATCATCAGCACAGCTCTATAAGAGAAAACATGGGACAGGATGATAGGGCCATAGAGGATGTGTATAGAGATAAGAACAGAGAGCCAGGCACCAATTCTTGGAGCATTGAAGTGTTTGCCTGGTACACCCTTGACATCTCTCCTCCCCATATCAGAGGATAAGGAAAGATCTAGCAGGATGAGAACAGATGATAGGTTCGTAGTTCTAGTCAGCTGTAACATGTTGACGCTAAGTAGTGCCATTTCCATTGCATGGCCTCTCTTGAAGCCTGACTGGTTACAATCAAGCGGTCTGTTCTTAACGCTGGTAAGATCCCTACTCTGGTGCCTGTGGAAAGGCTCGGCCTTAGGACAAAACTGAAACCCATTTCATATCAGATATGAGAGGAGTCTGGAGCTGGTAGGAAAGCTGAGGATGTTTAAAGTTTGCCTGTACTTGCTTAAAATAAATTGCAAAATGCACTTTTATTTTATATATTTGGAACCATTACTATTATTACACTTGTGGAGAACGGGTATTCTCCATTTAAAACATCAAAATAAAATCTAAAACACAAATATTATAAAGAAATACTCTTAAGAAAGCTTTAAATCAAAACAGATTTAAAACTAGAACAAGAAAGAGAAGCTCTGATCCTCAAGAGTACTCCATTTTATTTTCAATCAGAAATGTGTTTTGAACCAGTAGTGTTGTATGGTTTAGTCCATCTTCTTTTCCATAATGTCCCACCATCTTCAGTGAAACTGACATGCCTGCACTGCACTTCACATTATTCATTATTGGAAGTATCACAAAAAAAAAAAAAAAACTGAATCTGGAGAAATATTTGTGTGAAAATAAAAATGAAATGGAAATGAACCAGCATATAAGAAAAAGGCACAAATACCAGGAACCTAAATATGTCACTAAATTCCAAAAAGGGGTATCTGCGTCAGACTGCAGCTGTAAGGTAAAAATGCACGACTCTAGGATATAAAATGGTACTGTTATTTTATGATTACATAAAGATCTGGTTGTACCCCACCTACATTGCCGTGTCTGGCAGGCTCACAAGGAAAAATAGTTTTGCTTTAAAAGTCTGCATTTTAATGAGCTTAATTAGTACGCATTGTATAGAAATGAATAAAATGAAAAGTGCTTATTAATAATAATGCCATTCTTTTCCAAGTCTTTTTTCTTTTTTGGACTGCAAAGTTCCACAGGGTCTATGCCTACAGCAAAGAATGGCAGGGAGGTGTGGGTATCATGTCATGTACACACCCTTAGTTAGGGAAATGAAAGCTGTCAGTGAGCCTAAGGCTGCATCCACACTACTATGTTTTTGTTAAGAGTTGTATTCTGGAAACAACAGCTCGGTATTGCATTGAGGATGGGTGAAAACTTGGACATTTTGAAAACGCAGCCTCTAGTCACACTCTGATTTGTTTGTGGTTATTATGTAGCCCTTCCCTGATTGGGTGCTGCTCATTACAAACAAAGTCTACTTCTCTGATTGGTTACCCTTCACAGACGAAAAAACATTCCAACATAGCTGATATAGAGAAGTTTCTTTCCATAGTGCTTGTAGCGTTGCTTACCTGTATGCATCTAAATTTCATTTTGTACAGTTTGAATGTTAAAAGCCAAATAATTTATCAGCCATTACCATCCCTTTAAGGATTTTTCCACCAATGTGTGCATGCCCAGTGTAGGTGAACGTCTATTTCATATGATTCTTCGGTCATCTTAGTGTGAGTGGAGACACTTTCATAAATGATATGAAAACTCTAGTGTAGATAGATAGATAGATAGATAGATAGATAGATAGATAGATAGATAGATAGATAGATAGATAGATAGATAGATAGATAGATAGATAGATAGATAGATAGATAGATAGACTTGAACACACACCAGAATAACTAAAATGGAAGAAAATTAAAAAAAAAAACTTTGGATCTGACAGTTGGTAGGTATACTGCTGTTGGTATAAAAGGGATTGTTTTTATTTAAAGACATCATTTTTAAATTAAAACATACTAGTGTGAATGTAACCCGAAAAGAAATTCACATGAAAATGGGGGGAATATGTAGGCTGCTTAAAGATGATTCTCAGCTGTGGCAGCACCAAAACCCAATTCAGCCAACAGCAATGTCAACATTCTCAGATCAAGTGGAGGCTGTGGCCTCTTCAAGGTGGAAGGTTTACTGCACATAAGAACACAATGGTAATGGTGCACTGTGGAAGGTGTCACATATGCATGTCAGATGATCCCCTTATGTGCTCTGTTCAGGTTTATAATAACCTGCTGAGACAAGAGGAGGTGCTTTCACTAACATGGTCTTCTCCTTCTCTCCCAGCAGCACCGAGAAACCGTCCAGTGAGGGCACCTGACTCTGCCCAGAAGGAGGCGTCATTTGCTAGATGGACAAGCCACTATAAGGAGCTGCCATTAAAAGTCACCAACAAAGTTCTCTTTCTGCTTTTGGCCCAAAAGGTGGATGTTAACTTTGTTTATTTTTCTTTCGTTTTTTATTATTGATTTTATTTGAAGAAAATAACATTCCATATGGTAAAGTCTAACTTGTACAACAAAGAAAATAACATTACATACAATCAAATCAAACTTAACAAACCAGAATTCAACCCCCGCCTGAGAGAACAACATCAGTAAAGCTTTAAAAACAATAAAGATGAAGGAATGTACAATCTTACAATAATGATAGCAAGATTTAATGGCTTGATATAAAAATTTGTCATTTGCTTACACCTTTTATTGGTCTGGTCGGTCTGATGGCTGTCATACTCAGGGAGTAGCTGTTGCTGTAGCAGATTGGCTTCTTCCAATGGTGTCCGATGTCACTCCTTTCAACAAGTGTATTATGAGACTCAGACTACGGCACTTCCTGGGTGCCTTGTCTGTTGTCTCAGTGTATGCTCCAACCACGGTGAGTGATGTCTCGGCGAGGGAGACATTTTATTTGCAGCTTCGCTTGGTGGTTGATGGGTGCCCACGAGGTGACACTCCTCTGGTCATGGGTGACTTCAATGCAGCCACTGGCACTGACAGGGCTGGCTATGAGGATTGTCACAGTCCCCATGGGTCTGGTGACCGTGGTGAATGTGGCTCCATGTTCCTTGACTTTGCAAAAGGTCAGGGGCTGCGAATCACTGGATCCTGGTTCCAGCACTCTGAACCGCATCGTTGGACTTGGTACTCCAATACTTGTGGTGCGGTGAAGGAGATCGATCACATCCTCGTAGGCAGACGCTGGAGGCTCTTGCAAAACTGCAGGGTCTACAGAAGTGCCCAGTTGTGAATTCTGACCACAGACTTGTTGTTGCTACTCTTAGGATCCATCTTAGGTCCAGCAGGTTACCACCTACTAGGAAAATGAGCCTGGACTTGGCCAGACTCCAAGACCAGGCTGTTTCAAATGAGTTTGCACGCAGTTTGTGTGAGGAATTTTCAGATTTCGGTACGACTGCCGATCTTAATGTGATGTGGGAGACCTTCTGTGGCAAGACCCTGAAGGTTGCTGAGGGCTGTGTTGATGTTACTGGTGTTCCCAGAAGGAGGTGTTTCATCTCACAGGGCACCCTGGATATCATTAAGAGGAGTCGCAGCGCATGGCTCAATAGCAACTCTGGTCTGTACCGGGAACTGAGAAGGACGGCTGCGAGGTCTCTGAGGGCAGATAAAGAGGCATTTGTTAGAGGAATCTGTGAGCAAGTGACACACCATCTGTGGTCTAGCAACCGACATCCTGCTAACAGAGGAACTGAAGCATTACGCACATCTAAATCTGTTTCTTGGAGATTCGCAGTCAGGGCAGCTGATGGAAAGGTCCTTACAGATGACACTGCAGTTGTGACCCCGCTGGGCTGGCTACTTTGAGCAGTTGTTCAAAGCTGATCCTCCGGCTAGGACATTGGATATCTCTGGGTTCACAGTTCTTGAGGCTGGTCCTCCAACTAGCTGTGAACCACCCAACCTCACTGAGATTGCACAGGTGGTGAACCAGCTGAGGGTTGGGGTATGGGGGAAGACAGCAGGGATCTGTGGTATCCGGGGTGAACTTCTCCAGGCTGGTGGTAAGACTGTCCTCCTGGCATTGCAAGCAATCTTTGCTTCCATTTGGGAGACCGGCATCATCCCAACTGACTGGAAAACTGGACTTGTCGTCCCTATCTAGAAAGGGAAGAGTGATGGCCTGGATTGCAGCAACTACAGGGGCATAACACTGCTCTCAGTGCCGGGTAAGGTCCTTGCTAGGGTCATCCTCAATAGGATCCGTGATCACTTGCTCACCTACCAGCGACTGGAAGAGCCTGGGTTTACGGCTAAGAAGTCTACTATCGACCACATCCTGGCACTGAGGGTTCTCATGGAGCGCAAACGTGAATATCGTCAGAGTTTCTTTGCAACCTTTGTCGATTTTCACAAAGCGTTCGACTCAGTTGATCGAGCTGCCCTGTGGGACATCCTGAGGGTTCGAGGGATACTGTGGTACTGTGAGTGCTGTGCAGAGTGGAGGCAGAACCTCTGTGTTTTTCCCAGTTGATTCTGGGGTTTGTCAAGGGTGTGTTCTTGCTCCTACTCTGTTCAATGCTTATATGGACTGGGTGTTGGGCAAATTCGTGGGGTCCAGCGGCTGTGGGGCATCTGTTGGTGAAGAAAGATTCACGGATCTTGACTTTGCTGACGATGCTGTGATCTTCACGGAGTCAATGGAGGCTCTGATCGGGGCTCTCGAGAGACTGAGCGAGGAGTCTGAGTGTCTGGGCTTGCGAGTGTCCTGGAGAAAAACCAAGATCCAGGCCTTTAATGACCGCTTGGGCACAGCCATCAGCAGTGTGTCTGTTTTCGGAGAGAGTGTCGACCTTGTTGAGAGGTTTACTTACCTCGGCAGTGACATTCATGTCTCTGGTGACTCTTCCTATGGGAGAGGATGTGGGGTCATGAGGTCGCTGGAAAGGGGTGTGTGGTGCTCCCGATATTTATGCAAAAGGACGAAGGTCCAAGTCTTTAGATACCTGGTGCTTCCTGTCTTTCTATATGGTTGCGAGACATGGACGCTATCCAGTGACCTGAGACGAAGACTGGACTCCTCTGGTACTGTGTCTTTCCAGAAAATCCTTGGGTACCATTGGTTTGACTTTGTGTCGAATGAGCGGTTGCTCATGGAGTCCCGAATGAGGCACATTACCTGCATTGTGAGGGAACGTCAGTTACCGCACTACGGCCATGTGGCACGTTTCCCCTGAGGGTGATCGTAAGATCCTTGTTGTTGGGGACCCGAGTGGCTGGATCAGGCCAAGGGGTCGCCTACGTAACACCTGGCTGCGGCAGATAGAGGGTCATTTCCGGAGGGTGGGACTGGACCGCGTATCTGCCTGGGGGGTTGCAAACTGGGATCCCAAGTTGTTTCGTTGTGTAGTGGGTGTGGCAACACACTGTACCAGTGTATGCTCCCCAACTTGACTTGACTTACTTTTCATTTTTTATATTGCATTCTGCTGGTGCAGCAAATATTGCAAGAATTATTTTTTTATGCTCAATGAATACACAATTGGGCTTTAATACAATTTCTCATTTTCTTAAGCTGGTTAAATATTTCCAGGTATAATTATGTCTTTTTGAAGCCTTTGTTCACAAAAGCAGGTAATGTGACCTTATCTTATGGGCTGACATGTAACGCAGTATGAAGTGAATTGAAGTTTAAATTTTTGTTTGACTTATGATTTGTGAAATTCCATAGCCATCTATGGAAGATGTACCCTTTTGATCTCAGATGCTATCAAACTTCTCAGTTAAAACAAAGTCATAGTACAGTCATAGGAATTTTTACTATTCAATACACATTTGGAGATCTGGTCAATCTAAAACACATTAACTAGTTAGCCTATAAACATACTATTGTATCTCAAATGATAAAAAGAAAGATCTTTAATAAAAGATCAGGAGAAAAACATGTGGTCAAAAGTATTGTGCTGAATCCATTACCAAAAAGACCAAAGCAATCTGTTGTTGAAATATGGAAATCAAAGTTCTAAATAACAAAGCTGAGGTTTAAAAACTCAGAAGTTACTAAAAAAAATAAATCTCATGTATAGTTCTTCATATTTAAATCTAGGCTGATTCAGAGTTGTACACCATGCCCTAAATACCATTGTGTTTATGTTGTCAGGTGTCGCCCACTCCCAGAGGATTGTGGGATGCATTATCAGAGCAATGGGCACACTGGAACTCTGAAATGGTGGTGTCCATAAGCAAACAAAATGTCTTTGCATTACAACATGATAAAAATTCCAAACATTTTAAAGGAACATGATAGATAGATAGATAGATAGATAGATAGATAGATAGATAGATAGATAGATAGATAGATAGATAGATAGATAGATAGATAGATAGATAGATAATAGATAGATAGATAGATAGATAGATAAACAACATAAACTAATTCTCTAAGGTCATGAATGCAGAAAGGATGCAAATTGTGTCCCAAAAGGTCACAGAAAATTAAACAAATATTTAAAGAAATACCAGTCACAACACATATCAGATCCTTAATGACACAAAAAGAAGAAAAGCTATTAAATGGTCAACAATGGTGAGTTATTTCAGATGGATTACTTAAGCTTTAGTAGAACTAGTCTGAACACCATTTGCTCTGTTCAAATTATTCTGGAGAAATAATTTGAATTGAGGATCAGAAGATAAAACAAAGTCAGGAAACACGTTAAGTACTTCAACCAGGAAATCAAGCCAATCCATTGTCATAGCAGAACACAGAAGATCAAAATATTGACATCAAAATTGAATGCCATGAAAATTAATGTAAGTAAAGAATGTGCTGAGTGTCATAAGGATTATCCATCAAACACGGATAAAGAGAAAGTGAACATGCTAAAAAGGTGAAAGTGCTAAAAAGTGCTGTTTAGGTGATAAAGACTCAAGAAGCTCCATCAACCTTGGATGAGTAGCCAACAGCAAAACCCAAGAGTAAAATAACAACTATATGTAACTGTGTGAAACTGAAGAGCTTTGTGTGAGCATAACAACGCCATAACAACAATAATCACAAAATGGCAGCAACCATAAAATCAAAATGGAGTTGGAAAAAAATAAAATATTAAAATGAAAGCTAAACAGAAAACTAACATCAGAATTGGATTCAGTGTTCCAAAAACTGCAATTCATAAATAATGATGTAGAGATATCCCTCCAAAAAGCAGTAAAGAATTATAAATGGAAATAAAATCATAAGACCATCAAGATCAGAATGAAGGTTTCAGTAGCCAAATGGAAAAATTACAACTAATGCCATTTCATTAGTTTTCCAAAGAGGCTGAAAACATTTATATGTATACTAGGGGGCTCTGCCCCCTGCTCGCTTCGCTCGCCAACCCCTGGTGTTGGGAATGACAAAGAGCGTGATGTATGAATGAGATATAGAATAGTGTGACGGTGTAGATGATGCAAATAGAAAGCAAACAATAAAGTGTGTGGCACAGTGTAAAGGTTTATTTGAAAATTTCTTTGTACACGCCGTTTAAGTGTAAAAGGTAATTCCAGCTCAGAACTTGTAAGGTCATTTAAGATGGTTATTGTTGTGATCAGAGTCAAGTTTGTCAGAGCTTAGAAAGAGTTGTGTCTCTCCAGGAAGTAATGGAATGACTTGGGTATTAATGTTTTCCATATTAATATTTTTTGGACATAATATAGTGCGTTGTGTTAAAAGCGGCATTTGGTCTAATGAGATTGCTGTTCCAAATGTCTCTGTAACTAAGTTGTCGCAGATAAAGGCTTGAGGAATTGTAATAATATGTGCCTGAAGTCCAGCTGTATTGGTGAGTGTACCATCTCTCACTTGTAATAAGCAATTGTTATGATCTGGTTCTGGACATCGTATCTTTTTTACTAACTGTATCTTTTGAAAGCAATGCCAATTGTCTGCGTATTTTAAGGTGCACTGAACAATAGCTGAGTGCATGGCATCTGGAAGAATAGCTAATCACTGTCTAAAATCTCCTCCTCATAAAAGTACCTTTAGTTTCGTGTGCAATGTGTTTCGTGCTTTGCTTGCGTTTGAATACTTTTTTATGTGCCGTTTCCTTTTTTCGGTGCTCTTTGCGCCTCATTTCTCAATTTTTCCTGTGCTCACTCCTTTTTTCTGTGGTCTTGTCCGCCTCTCGCGGCCCCTCATCCGCCTCTCTCGCCCTCTTCTATCCGCCTTTCTCGGCTCCTCAGCCGACCCTCGCGGACTCTTTTTGCGCCTGCGCAGTACGTCTTTTTGCAGCTACGGCCCATTGCCGGATGTGCCTGCGTCCATCATCCGGTTTAGCATTCTCGGTTAGTAATATGGATACAGAGAAAACAGGCCTCAACCTAGCTTTGAAATATCAGAATACAAAATAAATTGTAAAAGTGAGAATATATTGATGGTAAGGTTATAAGAGGAAAATCAGTAAAATAAAACAAAAATCATGGTGAGGTACCATGCAGCCCTGAGGGTGTTGTTCTTGTGATAAAAACGTAAAAAGGTCTGTCAACCTTGGATGAGTAGCCAACAGCAATACCCAAGAGTAAAAGAACCAGAATTAATTGTGTAAAATATAACAATTTTGCAAAAAATGAGAAAGTATTTTTTTTCACAGGAGAACCACAGACACACAGAATAAGTTAGTAAATGGCAAAGCTCAGAGAAGTACTTTGGGGGACCTTCATATTTTGACTTGAGGATATTTTGAAAAAGTTGGATGAATTGGAATTGAAGTACAATGGGCTTAAAAAGTCTTTTCAGATAACTTCACTTTTTTCTCATTTGTTTATGCTGCAGCTTCATACTAAAATTGTTTCTATTCACTTGTTCACCTCATTAAACAATAATCAATATCCCAGAATGACAAGGTGAAAAGAGGATTTAAAAATGTTGCATACAGTATTTATTTAAAATAAAAAACTTAAATATCACATTGCCACATTTAAACCCTTTCCTTAGCACTTTGGCAGTGATTACGGCCTGAAATCTCCTTGGGTTTGACGTGACAAGCTTCACACAACTGGATTTGGGGTTTTTCTGCCATTCTTCTGTGTAGATCCCTCAAGCTCGGTCAGGCTGGATGGAGACCATCAGTGGAATGCTGTTTTCAGGTCTCTAGAGAGGTTCAATTGTATTTAAGTCCAGACGCTGGCTGAACAAGTCAAGGACATTCCCAATGTTGTTCCTAGACCACTCCTTTGTGCTTAGGGTCACTATCATCTTGGAAGACGAACCTTCAGGCCAGTCTGAGGTCCAAAGTAACCTGAAGCAGGTTTTCATTAAGGATATGTCTGTATTTTGCTCCATTCAGCTTTTCCTCAACCCTATCTAATCTCCCAGATCCTGCTGCTGAAAAACATCTCCACACATGATGCTGCCACCACCATGCTCACTGAGGATAAGTGGTGCCTGGTATTCTTCCAGACACGACACAAATCTTTGTTTCATCAGACCAGGGAATCTTGCTTCTCACAGTCTGGGAGTCCTTTATTCACCTTTTTGCAAACTCCAAGTGGGCTTCCATGTGTCTGTTACTGAGAAGAGGTTTATGTCTGGCCACTCTGTCACAAAGCACACATTAATGGAGTGTTGAAGCAATGGTTGTTCTTCTGGAAGTTTCTTACATCTCCAGACAGGTTTTCTAGAGCTAAGTCAGAATAAACTTTAGGTTCTTGGTCACCACTATTACCATGGCCCTTCTCATTTGATTGCTCCATTTGAGAAGGTGGACAGCTCCAGAAAGAGTCATGGTTGTTATAAACTTCTTTTATTTAAGAATTATGGATGTCACTGTGCTCTTGGGAACCTTCAATGCTGCGGGAACTTTTGTGTATCATTCCACAGACCTGTGCCTCAACACAATCCTGCCTTCAACTTCATGTCTTGGTTTTGGCTCTGACACACATTTTCAAATGTGGCATCTTCTACACATGTGAGTGTCTATCCTAATCAGTCCAATCTGTCGAAAATCCCACAGGTGGACTCAAACAAAGTGTAGAAACATCTCAACGATGATCAATAGAATGGGATTGTGCTGAGACAAATTTCGAGGGTGAGAGCAAAGGGTCTGAATACTTGTCAATGTCATATTTCATTTTTTTCACTTTTAATAAATTTTTAAAACCCTGTCACTCTGAAGTATTGAGTGTGGTTTGATGTGGGGAAAAAATAATTTAAACAATTTTAGCATATGGCTGCAACCAGGGCCATCTTAACGCATGGACATGCTGGGCAGTTGCCTGGGGGCCCCATGCTAATCTATGTATGTTGTGACTTGCTTAGTGGTTGTGTAGGTAGGAGCCCCAGTGCACTGCTTTGCCCGGGAGCCTATAATGCTGATTAGACGGCCCTGGCTGCAACATAACAACATGTGCAAAAACAGAAGGGCTCTGAATACTTTCTGAATCCACTGCACTTTGTGGAGTTGAATGGCCTATAAAACTTCTGTTATGTTCTGACATAAAAGTAAAAAGGAGTTCTATTACTGTTTGGTGGGGTGTGCTTTATTGAACTGCCTAGACCCCCATGGTATCTGATTTATTCAGATTTCAGAGGTACCAACCGTAGGCTGGAGATTCTCTTCCATCTTCAGTACTCGAATCACGTTCTTTGTCTCGTTTCCGATGTTTATGCCCACGATGTCTATGTCTTCTGTGGCTTTTTCTTCCACCAAGTGGCACATGAACTCCAATATATAATGTCCGGTGCCCTGAACAATAAAGAAAAATTACAAAAATGCATTAGAAACCAAAAAAATTCTATTTTAAAAGGATACTAATAAAAGGTCATGAGGACCTGACCAGGTACATGGCATGAAAAGTGCTATGAGACCATTGCAGGGCAAACTTACAAACACACTCACTCACAAAAGTTAATTGGAGACTACCAACTGGCACAAATGGGAACCAGTGTATGGCAAGATGTTGATGACACGTAAACTTTGCCTCTCACAATTCCATCCATTTGTTGTATGCGGTTTAGGGAGTCTGGATCCCATCCCAGAACAACGGTCACAAGACAGAAAGTCCTGAGGTTTTATTCCCTTTATAATTACAGGGTTTTCATTCTTTAGATTTTTGGATTTGGATTTAGTGAATCTACCACAGTCAATCAGAACTAACTAAATGACACAACAGCAATAGAGAAAGACCAGCAAATAAAGACTACAAAAATGAAAGCACTAGAAGGTGTCAGTCATGAATCAAGGAAGAAAGAACTGAATATGTTAAATTAAGCTGTTAATGAAGTCATTTCTTATAAGGTGTTTCTAAACCAACACAAGACCAACATGCTGTCATAATTCTGTGTCCTGTTGTTCAAGAGATTTAATTGTGTAATGAATATATTTTGTAGATATTAAAGTAACCTTCTTTTGTTGCTTTTATGTTTTATTTTTATTTGGCACTTCAGATATCAGTCATTGATGCAATCAAAAGAGCAACTGCGAGTTGTGCTACTGCAGAAACTTTGTTTGTAAAAAACTGTTTTTTTTCTTTTGGTTCTAAGAGGAGATTAGTAAGAGGTTTTTTTTTAGGAATATGAAGTGAATTTCCAAGAATGGTTTGTTTTCACCTTTCCATTTCGGTGTAGTAGTTGGACCCAAGCTGAAAAAACACAAGTTTTCATGGCCTAACACATTTTGTCTCTGCCACTCAAAGTTTAAATAAGTGGTATAATGATTATTTTTTTATAAACTGAGCTGTTAGACAATTTGAACTTTTGTAAAGGTATATAGCTATATATTTATATATTATTATATCACTCAGACATGAAGTACTACCAAAACACTTTGCTCAATCAAAATGTTTAATTATGCTAAAAATACAACTGTCTGATTTAAAAATACCAACAACAATTTAAAACTAAGGAAAACAAAGGAACAAAATAAGTTAATTAATTACAAAACAAAAAGGCATGCAAATCCAAAATTCTAATAACAAAGCCAAATTCAAAAACCAAAAGAATGCAAGGTTCAGATTCTAGGAAAGAACAGAAGGGAGCTAAGAGTACAGTTATAAGAACTCATTCCATAGCAAAGATGCTGGGGCAACAGATGTCTTTAAATAGTCCCCAGATGACCCCAGCAGACAAGAGACAAAACAGGAAACGAATCGGAAGGGAATCATTACATTAAAAATTAATAAACATAAAATAAACAAACATAAAGAAAATCCTACATGGGGGCAGTGAACGGACAAAATCCTAGCAAACTTTACATTTTAGCTTGCATTGTGATTCCCACTTGGCTTTTATCAAAACCTGAACTTTTATTTCTCTTTTCGGTCACTATTTGGTTTAGTCCTTCTAATCTTAATCCTAACTCTCTGTAAAGATCAAACCTACCTATTCCCAAAATCTAAATGTTGAGGATCTGACATCTTGCCTGAAGAAGGGGCCTGTTGCCTCGAAAGCTTGTATATTGTAATCTTTTTAGTTAGCCAATAAAAGGTGTCATTTTGCTTGATTTCTCACTACATCCATAATGGCTAATACAGTACAACACCCTAGTGCTGACGATCTGACTCCTAACTTGATTGAAGAACTGTAGGGAAAAGTAAACCATGCAGACAAGTTGAAGTTGTTCATTTTTTTGCATAAAAGACTCAATCCGATGTATGGTTTATTCCTAAAGGCAAAAGACCCAGCGGTAAAAGATTACATGAATTGCTCATGCCATACCTAAGATTCCTGGTCTAATTAGTACACTGCTAAGAAACATCAAAACAAACTTCATATTTTTAAAATATTTTCTATTTGAAATTTTCTTAGATGGTTAAGCCTGAAAGGTGAAATGGTCTCCCAGGTAAGTGCTATGTTCTTTCCAAACCTGAGAAAGCAAACATGCGTCAAAGATGTTGGCAGGATATCAATACTTAAAAGCAAGGGACTTGGTGATATTTGTTTTTTGTGAATTGTGAGTAAAATACAAAAAGGTACTAACGCTAATCAACATATCCTTTCATGCTTCAATTTCCAGTTGGTCATTATTGTTCTTTTATTGTAAGAAACATTGGTGTGTATGTCTCACACAATCCTATAATTGCTAGATGGCTGCGTTTTATGCTAGCTTACCTTTGTACTTTGCGTTTGTGTATTGCTTGGCTAGATGTCTTACATTTTTAACAGACCTAAGACAGTGACAGCTCTTCATCTGGAAACAAGACTCCACTTTAACTAATTTGTTTTTTGCTTTCCCACGTTGCGTATATGGCAGCACTTTTTTGACGGCATTTGTATTGCTGTTTGTTTTTGTTTAAGTCTGTTCTGCCTGTTACTTTTTCACCTCTGTGGAGTTTTCACTTGCTCTTTAGGAACTAGTTTTACTTTAGGCAGATTCTCAATGTTGTTCGTGAATGGAATCCCTGTGGCCTTTTTTCGGCTAGTGTTAGGGCCTGTTAGAGCTTCTTGCACAAAATGTCATTTATTCTGCTTTGGTCTCCTTGTTTCTGCTTAAATCCATGCAGCTCATTTTGTACCACTGGAAAAGTGTCCGCTATTTGTAAATGCTTGCCAGTCTCCACAACAATAAGCAAACAATGTACAGGAAATTAAAAAAAAAACAATCTCATGCAGGTTTGTCTTTGAAACAACATAAAGCAACATCTCTACATTAATAAAATTCTGGGTTTTTGAGGCTGTAACCAACCCTGGCAAAACTGGGAGTAAGGCAAGAGCTTTCTATGGACAGTGCCACAGTCATCTTAGGGCCTACTAGCGGGAAAAATCAAAGTACTTGGAGAAAAACTAAAGAAGATGCAATAAATGTGTAAACACCGAAGAGAACACGATAAGACATGAGTATCAATCCTAGGACACTTAACTTATTAGACAGCACCAGGCCACTCACTGTGAAAAGTATAATATTAAATAATGACTGAATATTATATTACCAATTGGATTATGGTAGTACTTCTGATTATTTGAAAAGTGCTTTATGAAAAATAAGGATTGACGATAATAGTGTTCTTGGTGGCGCTGCTGCCTCGCAGTTGGGAGACCTGGGGACCTGGGTTGGCTTCCCGGGTCCTCCCTGCGTGGAGTTTGCATGTTCTCCCCGTGTCTGCGTGGGTTTCCTCCGGGTGCTCCGGTTTCCTCCCACAGTCCAAAGACATGCAGGTTAGGTGGATTGGCGGTTCTAAATTGGCCCTAGTGTGTGCTTGGTGTGTGGGTGTGTTTGTGTGTGTCCTGCGGTGGGTTGGCACCCTGCCCGGGATTGGTTCCTGCCTTGTGCCCTGTGTTGGCTGGGATTGGCTCCAGCAGACCCCCGTGACCCTGCGTTCGGATTCAGCGGGTTGGAAAATGGATGGATGGATGGATGTTTAATTGCTTTATATGACACTTAATGACAGAGAGTAGAATTATAGGTGTAAGGTATATTAGTTACAATAATATTCTTAACTTATAGACTGTGCTTTATGTTAAATTAAATTAATAAGATATAATAAACTACATTACTCTTGCTCTATGTTAAAATAAATTCATAAGAGATAATGAACTACTCTTGTTCTAAATTGCAAGTTGTTTTTTTTTTGTTCATGGACTTTGTAAAGTCTTGACAATCTGCCATACTGCAATGAACAAAGTAAAGCTGATTTGACATACTTTTTCATTAAGTTCTCCTTATGCTTTGGTGTACTTGTCACCAGCTGTTACGTCCCACGAAAGTCACAGTCCTGTACATGACCACAGCATGTATATTTTCATCTCAACCGTAGCAAATGACAACACCACATGACACACTGAGTCATACTCAACCCTTGTCTAGGTGAAGTGAAACAGCACAATAGAGTCTGATAGTGGAGAAGGGCTGATTTAAGCTTCTTTAATATAAGGCTGTGGGTGGCCCACCCACACTCAAGCATACACAATGCAAAACATACACAAATGCTGCAAGGTAAAACATAATGTGACACACAAGAACACAACAGACGCTTTTTTAATCTCATTCAAGGTGAGGTCCAAACAAAAATAAACTTCTTCCACTCCCTACCAGTTTATGAAGAGTAAATATTAGTGGGGTGATCATCACAATGAACCCTGAGCAGTCAATAAGTAGATCACGTAGCACTGAGCACCATCACAAGCTGTCACCATTCAGGATGACCACCCCTCTCCAGTTTACATACATATACTATACAGGGATCAGTAATGGTCTTACAGGGCTAATGGGAGGAGTTCACTTTATGGATTCACACCAGTCACACGTTTGCTTCATTGTTTACCCAGTTATGTTAAATTTTCTCTCTCTCTCACATAAAATACTCAAAATACCATCAACTTCACCTTATTGTCATCTGGCTTATCCTTTATACAGTTTAAACCGTTGTCTAAATGACTCTATAAAATGCTTTTACACAATGCTCAGCTCAAAGGATGCTGCAATAAATAAGGATTGATTAATTGATTAATTGATTTTAAAGTAGCTGGTTCTCTGCTCACATCTCTTATCTTTCTTTACTAAATGTTATTAGAGCAATAGGGATCTCAGTCATATTTTTTTCGTTCTTCTTATTATAACCTAGTTTAATCCTCAAGAGACAAAGGCAACCTACTTATGTTTTATTTTTGCTTTCATTCTTGAAACTATGAACACCCTGGAACATTTTATTTCAGTGAAAATTTTCAATTTGCTGAAATGGCCTTTTTTCCTGCATTTGCTTCTTTCACAGTATGGTTGGCAGATCTGAACTGATTTCTCGAGTGGACTCGTCTGTGTCTTGGATTGGCTAAGGCCCCATGCACAGCTTCTTTATATTTGTTTATTTTCTTCATTTTTGTATATATTCTTTTGTTTTTTATGTTATTGAAATGTTTCTGTTTTCTTTTGTATTGTATTGTACACCATCCCACTCAGGGTTTATCATCGCAATAGTAATGCTTCGAATATGCTCTTTACTGAAATATATCCATGGATCTGTGATCTTTCTTCATCTAGCATTGCCATGCCTAACATATGGCTCACGATTAGTAAACCACTAGAATAGTCTGACTCATTGAAGACTGCAATCTTGATGTGTCACACAAAAATAGAAAAAAACTTGAGACGTTAACATCTCAAAATGAGAAGATTGTTGGTCTGTTTATTTTGGAGCAGTGCACGGCTCAGGTTAGGGAGCAGTCTGGCTGGAATTGTTAGAGCGGAACAGAACTTTAAACGAGTGGCCATGAGTAGCCATTGAATGACTCATGTCCTTCCAGTATTTGACTCTAAAACTGATAACAAAATCAGCTCTTATCCTATTCATTGTTCCTTATCATCATGGATGATTGTATCTAAGCGTTGTGACACTAGGGGTCGCTGTTGCCCCATAAAACCCACAGACAACTCATCCAAACACCAGGTAAAAGTCCCAGTAATATTTTTAATTATTATCAAAATGTGCACAAAGCACCTCCACCTCCACAATACTAAATAATCAATAACAATAACAATAAATCAACAATAATCAATCCTCCACTCCACCCAGCAGCTCTGTCACTCTTCCTCTCAACTCCGGCTCTCCTTGCTGGGTCTCAACCAGTCCTTTAAATAGTCCATGACCCGGAAGTGCTTCTGTCCTTCAGTCCATGTGATTCCATAGCACTTCCGGGTCAGATGGAAACTCTTATTTTTCTTCAGCCCGGAAGTACTTCAGTTCTTCCGTCTCCGTGACTAGGGAGTACTTCTGGGCTATAGGGAAAATAACAATCCCTGTGCCTCCCTGCAGCGTCCCCTGGCGGCACCCACGGTATCCAGCAGGGCTGTGAAGCCGAACTCCATTTTCCATGATGCCCTATGGGGATCCGGGGCACCTCCATTTTGCAGGGAGGACTCCATCTAGCAGCCTGGGGGTGCTGGCCGGGATAAACTGCCGGCCATCTCTCACAGCGTACAAAAATTGTGTTATTTGTTCTTGACTTTTTTCTTTCTTTCCTGTTTCTTAATCTAATTCACAACTTTGACTTTCATGCATTTATTTGGTGTTTAATGTTTGATATTATTGTATTCCTTTGAATATTTGTAAAGCATTTTAACCATAGAAGGGGCACTATATGAATAATAATAATAATAATACATTTTATTATTATTATTTAGGTAATATTGTGTTTATTCATTTTTCTTTGTCTCTTTATGTTAATGATATTATATATTATATTGTATATTGAGCTAAAGGGAGCAGGGCCTCCTAACACTGCAGCTATGGGGCCTGCACTCTCTCAGCATTACCCCTGAGGGTTTAGTTTCCTGCTTATGATGCTTGACTTTTAATCTCGGATTTGGGATTTCTATATTTGAAAATTGTGAGTTCTTGTTTATGATTCTTTGGCTTATGGATTTTGAATATCGCTTTATTGGTTTGAGTTTTATATATTTTTATTTTGGTGCAACATTTTGTATTTGCTTTTTTAAGTTTTGAATTCACTTCCTATTCAGATAATTTTGAATATTTTAATAATGTTATAATAGGCAAGGGATTTTATGATTCCATTCTCTCTTTTAGGGTATATAGGCTTTGCCTGGTATAAACATGCAGAACTCACACCCGAGTTTCAGTTTCAAGGCCAGCCCTACTTTGGATTTAATGGCCTACTTTATGTCATGGAGTCTTTTTTTGAGTTTTGTGAGCCTGCAAATCATAACAGTTTGAGATGTTCATCCTTCTCTGGTCTGGTCTGGTGTGCTGAAACCTTGCCTGCAGTTGCAACACTGTAGTGTCTGTCTGCAACATGCCAATGGTCCTCTCCCTTGTTGTTGGGAGATTATATATATGGATATATTAAAAATATCAAAAACTGACCTTTGATTTGTTGTGATCCAAAGCCCTTTTTAAAGGTGATCTGCTCAGTCCTTATTCCACCTGGGCCTCAGACGGTCCAAAACAAACCTCTAAGATGATGCATTTTCTTTTTCTGTTTCATAGAGCTGCACCAGTGCTCACTGGCACAGACCCATTACTTTGTAGGTAGCCCACAGTCCTTGCTGTTGGTGTAATAGTTGGGATTTTTAGATGAATTTGTCAGACTTACTGTTTTTCTAGGCTCCTCTGTAGCTTGTGCTGAAGCTGCACATTTTAATGGTGGAGTGCTAGCTCATAATGTTTGTAACTCATCGTTGATGCCACCCTGTGGCTGATGCAACTTGTTGAGGCAGCACAGTTGAGTTACATATTGTTGAATTCCAGTTGAATAATATTGCTGCCTCAAGAATCCACCGTCTTCTTCTTCTTCTTTTGGCTGTTCCCGTTAGGGGTCACCACAGCAGACCACCTTCTTCCATATCTTCCTGTCCTCGTCATCTCGCTCTGTTACCCCCATCACCTTCATGTCCTCTCTCACGACATCCATAAATCTTTTCTTAGGTCTTCCTCTTTTCCTCTTACCTCAATGGGTCCAAATCCGATTTTGATTGTTGACAGTGCTATAGTCAGTAAAGATTGATACATTTCATTTTTGTCCTGTCAGATACACAAAATGCCCTTTAAGCTCTGTAGCCAATGTCAGTTCTATTAGAGTAAAGAAATGGTGGTAGGAAATGTGATCTGCAGATCTGCTGGTTACTTAACTGAATGAAAGAACAAATAGAAAAATGTATCTAACTCAGGAAAAAATAGATACAAAGTCATATAACATTTGATGTTTTTAATGGTGCCTCCATTGTGAAACATTTGAGCAGGAAAGCTTTAAGGCAGGACCACCACTGACATTTGTTTAGGAGATGGAATGAACAGTCTGAGCTTCCTCAGGCATTATAAATGCCTCATCACATCTGTGAGAAAAACAGCAACCCCCATCGCAAAGTGTAAGCTTGTAATTATGCCTTCATCTCTTGTTTGTGGCTGCAAGCAACCTACACACTCTGCTTTACTGATACTACATTAAAATGCCACCTGCACAATGTAACGGCTGAGTGTGCAATAACCTGCAGGGACACCCTCCTCCATTAAGGGTGCTCGTTATTCTGAAGATATTCCATATGAAGGGAACATGGCTTGGCTCGCCATACTACTACTGTCCATTGTCAGCAGACCTGCTCCTGTGTCGTGTTCTCCTGCTTTACCTGGAATACTGACTGGCACTTTAAGGAGAGAACGAGAGAATGGAAACGGGCAGGTCCTCCAGGTGCACAGTTTGCTCGTGGCCGCCTACTCTCACATTTTAGACATTATAAGTCATGTGACAACTAGTTATTTCTGATAAATAAATAGATACAAAATACACTATAAAACAGACAGACAACAGATGCTTAGAGTTCAAAGATACTTCTTTGTAAATAAATGAATGTATTTCTGGACAGGTCTGACCATCTTACTGCTACCAGTAAGCCCATTATTGACAGCAGCAGCTCTCCAGTATCCAAGCCAGAAATTCTTATGTATCCCAAAGGGGACAACTGAATTATCGTTTTATCTATTGACCTGTCTACCTAAATGTGACAACTAAAGTAACATTTATGTAGTGGGCAAAAAATCTATTAAATGTAATATTAGTGATTTCCTATTTCTTTTTAGTTTCTCCTTATTTACACTTCTGTGCTTATTCAATTAAACTCCTGGCTTATTTTTAGTTCCTGCCTTTTCCCACTGTTTCATTTGTTTCATTAAGAGTTAAATTGTTAGCCATCTGGCTTCACAAAAAAGCAAAGGAATGATACCTCCAAAAAGCCCCAAAAAACAAATTTCATCCAAGGCAAGCCTGATCTAGGAGACTAGGAGGCTTATGGCCTGACTAGGATTCAAATAAGCTTTTAAAGTTCAAAATGTGAAAGACACTCTCAAATGTATTGAAATATATCTTACAAGAGGGAGTACCATGAAACTCCACCTTTATAAAAGAGAATTTATAAACAAATAATGCAAAATAACAAAACACTCAAAAAATTATCAAAAAATAGCAAAACAAATTTGCCTAAAAAGCAATCCAGAGCAAACAGAGTAGCTCAATAAAGAGAATCACAAAGGTCAAAAATAAACTGCAAAGAGTAACAAAGTAGCACAGCTAACAAAACTCACCTCCAAAGCGTATACAATGAACCGCAAGAGACTGCATATCCCAAAAGACTTTATAGGGCTGGGAGCACCCCTTCAAATGTGATGGACAGATGGCCCCACTTCTTGGAGTACCACCCACAAAGCACAATTCATAAATATTGTTAAACTCAACAAAAACAGTAATACATTAAATAGATCAACTAAAAAATAAATGAACATAATATTAACGAAAATAACCAAACTAAATATTTCAAAATGAAAAAGACAAAGAAAACAACCATAAATATAAGCTGGCCAAAACATAATATTAATTGGACAATTTGCAAAAATAAATCCAAAATCACAAAACTAATTAGAAAGCACCAAAATCAACTTGAAAACATAAATAAAAACTAAAAAAGACAAAATTAAACAAATTAAAAATGCTATTAAAATGAAATGGAAACATGCAAAAAAGAATCTGAAAATACAAGAATACATGGGAAATATGAAAACTAACCAGAAGTGCAAAAACCTGCGGAAAATGCAAAAATGAACCAGAAAACAGAAAAACAAATTGAAAAACATAAAGAATCAGAAACAACAAGTGCAAACAATAGGGCGGTGCACAAATAAAACAAGATCAACAACAACATTTATTTATATAGCACATTTTCATACAAAAAGTAGCTCAAAGTGCTTTACATAATGAAGAAAATAAAAATAAAAGACAAAATACAAAATTAAAATAAGACAACATAATGAATGTACAAAACCACAAAAATTAAAAAGTAGACAGAAGTCCTTTACAATTGAACGGGTGGTCAAGTTGTGGCAAAAATGCTGAAAAAATTAAAGCACTCTGTTTACTTTTTAAGGTACTTTTCGTCTAAAACAAAAAAGTTTCACAATACAAGGTAGGTAGTAATGAGCAAAACAGCTGAGTTCAGTTTGGCATACTGTTTCACACAACTGACTGTAAATACTAACTGGCAGAAACAAAAATGTGTGGAATGAGTGCATTAAAGACCTCAGGAGTCAGCTAAACACTTTTCTTCTTGTCAGAAGGACACAAATTTCACTAGAATGAAAAGCAGTTTGGTTTACCAATAGAATTGTTTGCTGTTTATAATACAGAATTGCCAAGGTGTTGCTTGGCTATACTGTATGTCCCGGAGTGTGCAACGCATTACGTAATTACAGTGGTGGTATAAAGGTCAGCGTTATACGCTCCATCAAATCCCAAGTTTGGGACAAGTTCAAAAGTTAAAACTCTAGTGCCATTGTTGATAAGGACCTCTCTGGTTACAGATTGTTCTTTGACTTTGACCCGGGTCTTTTTGGCTTAGGCTATGTGAATTTTTTTGTTTTTTGACTCTTTCGCTTCATCTCTCAGTTTACAATTTTGTTTATTTGAATCTCATCCTCCTGGTGTCGGCCTCGGCTCATTATTACTATTATGTAACAACTCCTGATTCCTTCCTTCTTATAAATCCATTGCCCTGTGCAGTCATTACATACAATAAATGCAATGCTAAAATCAGACACTTTTTTCTTTGTTTATCAAGCCACTTGCATAGTAAAGTGTTTATGGCCTCCCTTCCAACAAGAACAAAATATTTGTCACATGAACATTAGTAATACTTTAAAAACTGCTGCCACAATGTTTGCTTGGAGTTTTGTTTTGTGATATGTTTTACTGAATCTTTCAGTTTTCTTGCTTTCACCACAGCGCCCCTTGAGACTCGGGTTGACTTTTTTCTTTGTGTTTTTCAATTTGAGTTGCATGATGCTTTTTTTGTTTTTGCCCGCTTCCCCATTTGTTTGGACAGTTCTTATCTTGTTGGTTTACTGCATTTTTTTTTTGCATTTTTTTCTAATATCTTTTTGTGTTTTTCAGTTTGCATTTGTGTTTTCTGATTTGTTGTTGCACTTTCCATTGGGTTTGTGTTGCTGGTTTGTTTGTGATTTCATTTTGTTAAAAGAGATGCAATGTGCCTAAAAATTATTGTGAGAATCACAAGATCAAAAGATGATGATTTTTAGACAAAGTCATAATTAAGAATAGCAAAACATCAGAACAAGGAGGTCGAAATCAAAAATGTAAATCAAGAGTCAAAATCAAAAAGAAATCAGAAACATGAAAACAAAACTGTGTGTTGGGGCCTACTTGAAACAATAAACTACCACTAATGAGAATCAAAATGTAGAATATGTAAAGTCGTGACATCAGTGGCCGTACGATTAGGGTCACAACACATTCTATTCACATATCGCGAAAACGTGACTGGTGTCAGATAAGCCAAAAAGTAAAATAAATCATGAAAACCGAATCCCAGAGTTAAGAAAATTTTAAAAAAACATGAAATAGACAAAATCACATATAAATAGTGATTACTACTATACTGTCGTTCCCTTTTGTCTTAGCATTTTCTGTTTTTTTTTTGTGTGTAATTGTTTGTTTTAACCTTTTCTGATTTGCTTTTGTGTTTTCTAATTTATTCTACCATTATCAGATTAAATGTTTTTGTTTTGTGTTTTTGTATCTTCTGTTTGTTTTTTGTGCTTCTGATTTGTTTTTGTGTTTTTCAATTAATTCTTTTGTATTTATTTTTACAATTTCAATTTTGTTTTTGCCATTCAAGAAATAATTTTAGTCGAACTCTGAATGATACTTGAGAGTGTTTTGTTTTATTTTTTTGTCCCTCCATTTGTGTTAATTCATAGCAGAATGAATGGCTGATTGATGGAATGACTGACCGATTGAATTATTCAATGACTGGTTGCTTGATTGATTGACTGACCAAATTATTGTCTAACTGAATGACTGACTGATTAATTGATTCACTGAACAAGCGACAGAACGACTGAAGAGATGACTGACTGATTGATTGATTTGGTAGAAAAGTCGAAGTGGTGACTGACTGACTGAATGATTGATATCCTGACTGAACAATTGGTTGAACAATTAATTTTTTGATTGATTGACTGAACAGATTATGGAATAACTGATTGAACGAGTGATTGAACAGCTGCTAGAATAATGGCATGGATGACTGACTGACTGATTGACTGATATCCTGATGTATTGATTGATTGATTGAACAATTTATTCATTGATAGGTTGATCAGTTGATAGAATAACTGAATGGATGAGTGACTGAGGAATTTATTGATTGAATAGATGTTAGAATAATGAAATGGATGACTAACTTACTGACTACTGACTGAATGAATGAATGAATGAATTAATAAATAATTGAGCAATTGCTTTATTCATTGATTGATTGACTGAGAAGCTAATGGAATAAGTGAATGGATGAGCAACAGAATGACCGATTGAACAATTGATTAAGTGATTGATTTATGCTCATTCTCCTGTAGCTGCAGAATTAGATGCTGGAAGCAACACCTCATGTGTCCTCCTCAGGCCTAAAAGCTCATCAGCCCGATGCATGCAGTTGTTTACCTTCCAGTTCTTCTTTTTCAAAATGCGTCTTCAGAATTGAACGAGTGCCACCTCTGTCAACCACAGCCTCCTCATCATTCCTCTGTAAAACAAAGTGAAACACACATTTTATCAAGATACTCTTTCTAGAGAATGCCCCTCATGCTCCTTGTAGAGGGGACTAGTCAACTCCCTTATCTTTGACTTGTTTCATCCAGCACCTACCCGAGTCTTGATATTTGAATGCAACTCAAAAATCTAAGAAGCCATATTAGCCATTTTTAGAAAATGACACTGCATATATCTATACATATTAATAAAAGGCAAAGCCCTCACTGACTCACTGACTGGCTGACTGACTGACTGACTCATCACTAATTCTCGAACTTCCCGTGTAGGTGGAAGGCTGAAATTTGGCAGGCTCATTCCTTACAGCTTACTTACAAAAGTTAGGCAGGTTTCATTTTGAAATTCTACGTGTAATGGTCATAACTGGAACCTGTTTTTTGGCCATATACAGTAATGGAGGAGGCGGAGTCACGTATCGCGTCATCACGCCTCATACGTAATCACGTGAACTAAAAACAAGGAAGAGATTTACAGCACGAGTCAAACGCGGTAATGAAGGTAAATGACGTTAATTTTTGAGTGTCTTTTAATACTGTGTAAGCATACATACATGTGCAATTAAACGTGTGCATTTACGGGGTGATTTCTCAGGCTTAAAAGCTCGCCTTTTACTAAAAAGGTAAATGGAAACTGTTTTCATTCTGAAGGGCACAAACCACGTTAGATTTCAGATGTTAAACGCGCAAAAATGTCGGTACACCAGATAAATAAGCGCAACATATTATCAGTTGTATTGTATGCTTACAATACATATAGAAATGTGTTAATCGTTAACTAATATTATGGGATGGTGTTTTTCGACGCCTTGATTTAAACGATTGCATTTCTTGGTGCGTTTGCGTAGCTTATTGTCAATATCTTTACACCTCTTTTTAAGACTTAATTTTAAAATGTTTTCTTTTCTTCTTAATTAAAATTTAAAAGCAATACTTCACCGCTGCCAAGCCCCTCTAGGGCTGACGTCCAAGGTTCAATTACCGTAAGCAAGTGCAGTGAGTGTGTACGCCTGATGAGCCAAGAATAAGGGGGAAAGACGTGTCGCGTACTCTTTGCATTATTTGACAGTAAACTATTTTCAACCATTCTATGATCTGCTTCTCACAACTGAAGGCACCGTGGCTGATGTTACCTCACTTGCTGGCCAACCATAAGCGTTACGTGGTAGGTAACCAGCCACTCACTTCACTCCCTTACGGGAATCGAACCTCGGACGTCAGCGCTACAGGCAAAGCCCCTAAAATTGCGCCACGGCGTGTGGTTCGTTTATTTGACAACATGTAGATCGGGGTAATTACATTCACAGCATTCGTAGTCTGATTCACAATCTGATTGTATGGGTGGTTACCTACCAGGTAACGCTTATAGTTGGCCAGCAAGTCAGGTCGAAGTGATCACTCGAGTGAAGGCAGCTTCACAAAAAAACAGATCCTTAACAAACTGTTATTAGTATATTTTCCCTCAATTTAAAAAGGTTTTCTGTTCTTCTTAATAAAAATTTAAAAGCGGTACTTCGCTGGTGCGAAGCGCGTGGATTTGACCGACTGACACATACAGACATATTCATGAGTGCAGGTGCTTCGGAAAGAAAGCATCGTGTAAACCTAAAGTTTAAATTAATTTCATAGACCTACAAAAGGTTGCCATTCATTTGAGGCAAGATTGCTTTTCTTCTGTACAACTATACGTTGTATTCTCAAGAGTGTGCTTGCACGGCTTCGGATATAGATATATATATATGTATGTATGTATTTCTATATATAAATATGTAAGCTTATAAGTACTGCCTTACTTCTCTTTAAGAAAGGAAGATGTAATGATACTTGATTTAAACGATTCCATGTCTTCCTGGGTTTGCTTAGCTTATTGTCAATATCTTTACACCTTTTTTTAAGACTTATTGACTGAAACGGGCTTTCACGAAAAAAGTTAGGGCTTTGCTACAGGATACACCCTACACAAGTTAAGCAAGTAAAAATAAAATATATATTTCTGTTTTATTTAAACCTTTTAAGTTCGTATGCATAGCCCCATTAAGCTGTTGTATTTTTTTTTTCTTTCTTCAGTAATATTTAATCTCCTTAAAGAAAAAGAACATATCCATTTTACTTTTTTTGTATCTCTTTAGTAATATTTTAGTGTAAAAGGATCACCAGTATTTAAACCTTTTATGTTACTTTATAAATTTATTTTACACAATATTGAAAAATTAATAAGAAAGCTACATATTTTGGCAGCTGCTGCTTTAATTTTCAATTAAATGAAAAAACCTCTCCAAGAGAAAACGTCAATGAAGAAGAAACAGTTTGCACTATCTAAAAATGAGAAACCCTCATTTATAAACGTTTGCTGCAGATGACTTAACTGAAAATAAATGAATAGTTCCTATGTGTATAATACATATTTATCTATTTTACTTATGCCTTTATTCCAGCAACTTGCAACATCTGAGGTACAATTTGTTACATTACTTTTGTTTTTTGCAGCACAGGCAGGTGAAGTGACTTCCTCAGGGTCACACAGTGGTGTCAGTACCAGGATTTGAACTGACAAGCTCCGGGTTTACTGAAATATTACTGAAGAAAAAAAAAAAACGAAAACGGGCAAATAGGGCTATGCATACAGATGTCCATCCATCCATTATCCAACCCGCTATATCCTAAATACAGGAGCCAATAAGTAGATATGTGTATATACAGTATATATATATATATATATATATATATATATATATATATATGTGATATATATATATGTATGTATGTATATGTATATTTATATTTATATCTATATATATATATATATATGTAGATATGTCAATTTGTATATGTATATACTAGGGGGCTTCGCCCCCTGCTCGCTTCGCTCGCCAACCCCTGGCGTTGGGGCATGACAAAGAGTGAGATGTATGATTTAGATATAGTACAGTGTGCAGGTTTGGATGATGCGTACAGAAATAAAAAATAGAGTGTTTGGCATAGAGTAATGTTTTATTGGAATATTTCTTTGTATACAACATTAGTAGTAAAGATGGTGTCTTGTCCTTGAATGAGTCTTCCTTGGCATGGATCATTTATAATTTTAACTTTAACGTCAGATGAACGTCGAACACGTGAGAAGGCAACATAAAGTTGTCCATGTCCAAAAACGGGTTCAGAGAGGTAGATGCCAACCTTGTCCATGGTTTGTCCTTGTGATTTGTTGATGGTCATTGCAAATGCAGGTTTAATGGGGAACTGTCGGCGTTTCAATGTAAAAGGTAATTCTAGGTCAGAACTCGTAAGGTCAATTCTAGGAATGAGAACAGTATTGTTAGCATGTGATCCTCTAAGAACTGTTGCTTGAATAACATTGTGTGTCATGGTGTTGACGACTAACCGTGTGCCATTGCATAAACCCTGTTTAGTGTTAAGGTTTCTTAATAGCATGATTATTGTTCCATTTTTAAGGGTAAGGTTGTGTTGTGGTAATCCGGCCGGGTTAGTCTTGGATCTTGTTCTTTGTCCTTTATCAAGACCAAAGCAATTGTAGTTGCCGCTATACCTTCTGCATTTGCTTTTGTATTGGCCTCCTTTTCAACTTCATGTAGCATTTTTATAGACTTAGCCAATGGGTGATTGTTTATGACATGAGAGACGTTTCTCATTATAAGCTCTGTGCATTGTTTGTTTTCAGGAAGGTTCATTCGTTGATAGATTGCCTCATCTAGATCTAGGATGTAGATTTGTACATATTTGCATTGTTGATTTGTTTCAGGGTGCACTGTTCCAATGCGATGCAATATTTGTCCACATATGCGAAAGCAGTATGGGCCATTGCCTTTTGGTGGCCTGATATTTACTCCGGTAGATGCAAAAGCAAATGAACTATTGTAGGATGTAATGCAGTTCATAAAGTTTTTACTTTCAGGCACATCGTTAGTTAGAAGCCTCTGTAGATATTAAGGATATGAATGTAAAGGAGGCAGTCTAATCTGCCCCTTTTGACAACAACGTGTAAATTCATTATTTGTATTGCCAGTTGTTTCTTCTGGGAAGTTAAGTGAATGACAATGATTGCAAAAGACATTCATTAATCCCAATGAATTTTCCTCAATAGTGGATTCATTATTGAAGGCGTTTTCAGCCATTTGGCTTAAGCGTTTAATATGTGTCTGGCGTTGATGTCCGCTACGTGCATGTTTTGCTTTTGGCGTTTGAGTGCCGCGTTGTTGCATGTCCAGTATTTGGGACGCGCTCTTTTTTTCTTTTAATTTATTCTCCTCCGCTTCGCGCAAAGTCCATTTCAGTCTACGTCTTGCATTGTTTGTATCGAGCCTTGTCCGTTTTTGTATGTCGGTCATTTGAGCTTTCTCCTTTTGGAGTCTTGCTTTCTTTTTTTCTGGCAGTTCATTTGCGCTTTGTACACGTCAGCGTTCATTTATTTTTTCTCTTCGCTCCCTTTTTTGTATGTCTGAGACGCGAGCTGTTTCGTTTTGAAATCGTGCTTGTTTTGATGCAGCACTTTGAGACGCGCGCTGTATGACCCTACGTTCATCGTGTCTGTCCATTTGGGCACGTCTCTGTAACGGTGTTACTTGTGCTTTGCGTTTTTTGATCCGCGACATTTTTTCTCTCGGAGTTTCAGAAGCGCGTTTTATGCTCCGCTGTCTATTTTGTTGTTTCTTTCGTGTTCGTGTGTTTGTTCCTGTTATCCTTTCCGAATCGTTTTGTACCCGTGATCGTGTATTCATGACTTGTTTCTTTCTCAGCATGCGAAATATGGATAAGTAATAAGGAGGATCGCACTCACTGTTAATATGTTTCCTTTTCTGCAGTTGAACGGTTAATAGTGCTTTATTGTAAGGAGATCCACCTATGCTGACACCTATGCTGCCTAGTGTGAAGGTGTTGACGTTCACTTTAGAATATGTGGCTTTGGGTGTCACTTCTTATGTGTGTGGGAGGGGGGGTGAGGATTGTTGTTGCGCGAGCGTCTTCTTTCTTTTTGTGTTCCTGTGTCTTGTTGAATCCCCCTCTTTGTGTGTGTCCCGTCCCTTGCTTGTAGGGTCTGTGGGGTGGTTTTGTGTTCTTTTTTTTTTGTGTTCCATGGGCTTGTTGAATCCCCCTCTTGGTGTGTATCCTGTCCGGTGCCTGTAGGGGGTGGGGGAGTGCCTTGCTGTGTGCGCGAGCCTCTTTTTTATTTTTTTTTGGGTCTAGTTTCGTGTGCAATGTGTTTTGTGCTTTGCCTGCGTTTGACTACTTTTTTATGTGCCTTTTCCTTTTTTCGGTGCTCGTTGCGCCTCATTTCTTTGACTACTTTTTTCTCTTTTTTCTGTGGTCTTGTCCGCCTCTCGCGGCCCCTCATCCGCCTCTCGCGGCCTCTTTTGTCCGCCTCTCGTGGCTCCTCAGCCGCCTCTCTCGGACTCTTTTTGCGCCTGCGCAGTACGTCTTTTTGCGGCTATGGCCCATGGCCGGATGTCCCTGCATCCATCCGGTTTAGCATTCTCGGTTAGTAATATGGATATATGTATATGTGGATGTGTATATATATGTATATGTAGATATGTGTATATGTAGATATTTATATATATGTATATATGTTTATGTATATATATGGTTACATAACCTCTTTAACACACTACTTCTCCGCTGCGAAGCGCGGGTATTTTGCTATATGTAGATATCTGTATATGTAGATATGTATATATATGTATATATGTATATGTGGAAGAGAAGGTCTGTGATACGGTTTGCATATTTGCAGCTGGGGATCCACGAAGGGAGAAAAAAGAATCACGTATCATAAAATAGTTTTTTATTCCTGAGCTTTCAACCCCTATCAGGGGTCTTCATCAGAGGATAATGCTTAGACTTACAAGAATCAAAGGCAATATATATATATATATATGTTTACATAACCTGTTTAACACACTACTTCGCCACTGCGAAGCGCGGGTATTTTGCTATATATATATATATATATATATATATATATATGACAGCAACACTCATAACAATGACAACACAATTACATATATATATATATGTAGATATGTATATATATATGTGTCAATCTATCTATGTATGTCTAGACATATATATATATATATATATATATATATATATATATATATATATATATATATATATATATATATATGTATGTATATATATATATATATATATGTAGATATATATATATGTGTATATATATGTAGATGTGTATATATGTAGATATGTAAATATTTATGTATATATATGTGTCTGTGTATATATATGTATGTACTGTATGTATGTGTGTATGTATGTATGTGTATATGTATATGTGTGTGTTTATGTTGATATGTGTATATATATATGTATATATATGTGGATGTGTATATGTATATATATATGTAGATATGTGTATATGTAGATATGTATATATATGTATATATGTATATGTATATATATGTTTCTGTGTGTGTGTGTGTGTAGTATATATAAAAGACAGCAACACTCATAACAATGACAACACAATTACATTGACAATCATGTTACGTTATTTTTAAAATGTTTCTTTTTCTTTTTCATAACCTCTTTAACACACTACTTCTCCGCTGCGAAGCGCGGGTATTTTGCTAGTTATATATATGTATCCATCAGTCCATCCATTATCCAACCCGTTATATCGTAACTACAGGGTCACAGGGGTCTGCTGGAGCCAATACCAGCCAACACAGGGCGCAAGGCAGGAAACAAACCCCGGGCAGGGCGCACAGCCCACCGCAGGGCGTGCGCAAACACACACACACACACACACCCACACGCCAAGCACACACTAGGGACAATTTAGAATCGCCAATGCACCTAACCTGCATGTCTTTGGACTGTGGGAGGAAACTGGAGTACCTGGAGGAAACTCATGCAGACACGGGGATATATATATATATATCTTTTATATATATATATATATATATATATATATATATATATATATATATATATATATATATACGTATATATATATATTGTCACACACGTGCGCATGGGAGGCAGCTAAAGGGCTTGAGTGAAGGCAGTTCTGAGGCATGCCGGGATGTGGCACCGACTCTTTTTCTCCCTTTCCTGTAGACCATTCACAGGAGATTCCACCTGGCTCTCTTGACGTCACTTCTGGGACTGAGCCAATGGAAGGTGACCTTACCGGCTCCGGCCCCTGTGATGTCACGTCCGGGCTCGAACCAATGGTTGAAAAACATGGGCCCGATCCTTATGACCTCACTTCCTGTCTTCCCCTTTAAAAGCCTGCCCCTTTTCCCTATTCCCTCAGTCTTGTTTTGGACTCTGTTGTGAGCACATCAGTGCTATATTTCAAAACAAAGCAACTTTGCAGCCAGGAGAACAAATTATACGGGTGGCTGCCCCAAACCTTTATGTGACTATGTCTAATTTTTGTGACATTGGCATAGTCGGCAGGATCGAGACGTCCTGGAAGAGAAGGGGACAGGACCTGCAACACCTCCAGGTGGGAACGTACCGGGGCTGAGTTTCCAGGCGGAGAGGGTGTCCCATGTTTCGGAGTGGCCCGGTACAGGCTCTGCGCCCGGCATGCTTCACTAGCCAACCTAGGCAGGCCAGGGAGTGTGCGGGAGGGGCTCACAGAATTGGGCTGCTTCGGAAGGGGGAGGCAAAGAGGGCTGTTTATGCTCTCTCGGAGGAGAGTGCCCGCCTCCCTGTGAAGCCAGAGCCCCGATTTCCACCTAAGGGTGCCCCAGACTGGCAGGTGAGTAGTTTGAAAAACTGGAGGTTCGACCCAGAGCATCCGACCCCTCAACAAGCCTGGTCCTTACGGGCAAAGGTAGGGCAGTGGCTTCGGCCACAGGAAAACAAGCCCTCGCATGTAATAGAGCAGGTAGCCTCTTTTCCTTTTACGGTTCCAATTTAGAAAGACGCCTGCTTCCTATGAAAAGGAGCAGTGGAGTGACGATTCCCTGAAATTTGCAAAAAATGCAGTGGTCCTAGTCAATGGCCAGCGCACTAACCAGTCGATGCCACAGGGTCCTCACTTTGTGTTAGACAACGACCTTCTCTATCACATAGCAATGCATGATGGGCAGGAGAGAAGGCTACTGCTAATCCCGTGAACCTTCCGGCGGCAGGTCTGTGAGTTAGCACACGCCCACCTCCTAGGTGGCCATTTGGGCACCGAGAAAACCCTGGAGCGGATCAAGCTCCGTTTCTACTGGCCGGGAATCAATGAGGAGATTCGTCGCTTTTGCACTTCCTGCCTGGAGTGTCAATTGCGACAAATTCCTAGAAAGGACCGTGCTCCTCTCATTCCTATTCCCCTGATTGACATTCCCTTCCATCGAATTGGGGTCGATTTAGTCGGACCTCTAGAGCCCTCAGCCCGAGGACACAAGTACATCCTAGTCCTCGTGGATTATGCTACCAAATACCTCAAAGCTGTTCCGTTGCGCTCAGCCACTTCTAAAGCCATCGCACGGGAATTACTAGGGTTCTTTGCGTGCGTGGGTAACCCCAAGGAAGTCTTGACGGACCAGGGGACACCTTTCACCTCGGAGACATTCAAGGAGTATGCCAAGTTACTGAAAATAAAGCATTTAAAGACCGCGGTGTATCATCCTCAAACCAACGGTTTAGTGGAGAGGTTCAATCAGACTCTCAAACAAATGCTGCGTAAGGTGGTCAGCGAGGATGGAAGGAACTGGGATCAGCTCCTCCCCCTCGTCCTTTTTGCCTATCGGGAAGTCCCACAAGCCTCCACGGGGTTCTCCCCTTTTGAATTATTGTATGGGCGACAACCCCGGGGCATATTAGATTTCCTAAAAGAAGGATGGGAAGAAGAGGCTGTTCCCTCTACAAACATACTAGAGTATATCGTGCAATTATGTGATAGATTTGAAAAAATTCGGCCCCTCCTTAAAAGTCAAATGGAAGAGGCTCAAGCAGCACATGTCCGTTATTACAACCGCGGCACGTCTCTCCGGGAGTTCCGCCCAGGAGATGGTGTCATGGTCCTAGTGCCTACCTCCCACTCTAAGTTGCTTGCCCATTGGCAAGGCCCCTACGAAGTTAAGGAGGGGAAGGGACTCGTCGACTATTTCGTGAGTCAACCCAATCGTTGGCCGAGGGAGCGGGTTTATCATGTGAACCTGCTGAAACCGTGGAAGGACAGGGATCCCAATCCCTCCTTGGGCCAGCCCCTCTCACTCTTCGCTCACACGGCTAGCCTTAACTTCGGTGCGGATTTAAGTCCCAGACAACGGCAGGAGCTGGAAACAGTTATCCGGTCTGTCTGGGACAGGGGTCGGCAACCCGCGGCTCTGGAGCCGCATGCGGCTCTTCAGCCTCCTTGTAATGGCTCCTTTTGGCCTTGACAAAAAAAAAAAAAAACATGAAAATGAATAACGGCAATTTCTTAATTTAATTTGTATATAATATATGTAATATATATAATGTTTATTTACTACTACTACTGTTATACACTTTAACATCTAATTTTTATTTTTATTTATAATTTGTCAACTAAAATATGCGTCACATCTACGTCTATAGCCCTCGCCTTTACCTGCAGGTGGCTTCTGGAGTGTGCGACCCCTGCACTAACCATGAATAAATCCCAAAAATGAAAAATCCCAGAAGAGAACAGAGTTTAATTCTGCGTGGACAGAAGCATTTGCCTTCACCGCCAACGACGCTGGCTTACCGGTGTGCTTAATATGTGGCGATAAATTATCGAACAACAAAAAATGTAACATTGAAAGACATTTTCGAAACAAGCACTCAGCATTCACTGAAAAATACCCAAGTGAAGATGAGCGAAAGAGAGCAATTTCGGAACTGCAACGGAAAGCTGAACAGAGCAAACATACTTTCAAAAAGTGGATCACTTCTCCACAATCAACTACAGCTGCTAGTTTTGGGGCAGCTCAAGAGATCGTAAGGAGGGGTAAGCCGTTCACAGACGGAGAATACATGAAAGAATCGTTCATAAAAATATCAGAGCATCTATTCTCTGACTTTAAATGTTTTGGTGTTTGAGCGCATGATGACAGTGTTTGCCAAAGATGTACAGAAAGGTACACTCTCTCACTTCCCCTCCCTGAGAGAGTTCAAAGCAGTGAACATTCACATAAATTGTGATTATTTCCACCGTACAATTATTGCAATGCAAGCTGCATTTAGAGAAAGATTCAGTGAGTTCAGAAAGAAAAAAAACACTCTCTCCTTCCCTGGACATCGACCCATCCCTGCTGAACACATCCGCATTCACAGGAGTAAGTAAGCCCGATCTAGAAATTGAACTGGCCGCATAGCGGATAAAGATTTATGGGTGTCCAAGTTCAAATGCCTGACAGTGGATCTTGAAGAAGTCGCCCGTCAGAAGGCTACTCTCGCTAAAGAGCACAAATGGACTGATATTGAAAACCTCCCCAAACCCGACAAACTTGTTTTCAATACATGGAGTGCCATTCCCGAAACATATATGAACATGAAAAAATATGCATTTGGAGTCCTGTCCATCTTTGGCTCAACATACTTATGTGAGCAACTTTTCTCAAGAATGAACTTCATAAAGTCCAAATATCTCTCCCACCTCACACATGAGCCTGCAGTCCTGTGTGAAGGTCAAAGTCACATCGTATAGCCCCGACATAGAACAACAACAACATTTATTTATATAGCACATTTTCATACAAAAAGTAGCTCAAAGTGCTAGAGATGATCTGCAGCGAACTTCAGAAACAGAAGTCACATTAAACAGGTGAGAACAATAGCATTTAATAGGCTAATATTTAAAAAAAAAAAAAAACACATTTATTTCAGACCCGGAGCTGATGTAGGTTTTTTTGTATGTTCAGGTGCTTCAGTTGATTGCTGGCTGAGAGGGAAACCTGAAGAGGATGAGAGCACACTGAAATGGAATTTTATGTTTACTTTTTTAAAGCTGCTAAGCTACAGCTAAATGTTTTATTTATATTAAAGTGGGCTAGTTTTTATTTTAATTTTATACAGGTATAGGAAGGACACAAATTGGCCTGCAGAGTTCAGTTAAATTTATTTCAAAGTAGGCCTACACATGCACACTGCACTTCTGTTTGTTGTATTCCGTGGTTGTAACATGTAAAATCTAAAAAAAGATTAAAACTTTTAAAAGTTTATAAGCTGTGTTATGTTTTGCGGCTCCAGACTATTTTTCTTTGGAGGAAGAGGGAGCAAAATGGCTCTTTTGATAGTGAAGGTTGCAGACCCCTGGTCTGGGAGGTAGTCAGTGAGAACCCCGGAAGGACCTCTCTGGATGAGCACAACATTGTGACAGAGCCCGGGGTTATTTTCCGAGAACGCCTATATCGTCTTCCCGAGGCAAAAAGGGCTGAAGTGGAGCTTGAGATCAAGCGCCTGCTGAAACTAGGTGTGATTGAGGAAAGTTATAGTCCCTGGTCCAGTCCCATCGTGCTGGTCGGTAAGCCTGACGGGAGTTGGAGGTTTTGCAATGACTTCCGTCGGCTTAATCAAGTCTCCCAATTTGATGCCTATCCAATGCCACGAGTGGACGACCTCCTCGAGAGGCTTGGGCAGGCTCTATATTTGACCACACTGGACATTACAAAGGGGTACTGGCAGGTTCCTTTAATGGACTCCGCAAAGGTTAAAACCATGTTTAGCACCCCTAGCGGACACTGGCAGTATTGTGTCCTTCCATTTGGGTTACATGGGGCTCCAGCAACCTTCCAGCGTCTGGTGGACAAAGTGCTCCGGCCTCATAACTCATACAGTGCTGCCTACCTGGATGACGTGGTCATCTATTCCAGCACATGGAGGGAACACCTACAGCATGTCCGAGAGGTATTGCGGACACTTGGTGAGGCCAGGCTCCGGATTAATCCCAAGAAATGCTTCTTTGGATTGAGCGAAGCCAAATATTTAGGCTACCTGGTGGGTCGGGGTACCATAAGGCCACAGTGCTCCAAAGTAGATGCCATTTTGAAATGGCCCAGTCCGCGAACCAAGCGGCAGGTCCAAGCCTTTCTCAGATTAGCGGGGTACTACCACCGGTTTGTACCCTGGTTCTCAGAGAGAGCGGCGCCCTTGACTGATTTGACAAAGAAGTGGGCCCCGGACATTGTGGTATGGACTGAGAAGACAGGCGCTGCATTTAGTGACTTGAAGCAGGCCCTTACGTCCGCACCTATTTTGATGGCACCTAACTTTTCTTTGCCTTTAATCCCCCAGACGGACGCTTCGGACACAGGCCTGGGGGCCATGCTGAGCCAAAGTGTCGATGGTGTGGAACACCCCATCATGTTCCTGAGCCGGAAACTGTTGGACCGGGAGACCAGGTATGCAGTGGTGGAAAGGGAGGCTTTGGCGATTAAATGGGCGATTACTCAGCTTAGGTACTACCTGTTGGGCCGGGAATTCACCCTTGTCACGGACCATGCACCTCTACAGTGGATGACCCTGCACAAGGAGTCGAATCCTTGGGTCACCCGGTGGTTTCTTGACCTACAGCCATATAAGTTTTCGCTCGTTCATCGCCGAGGCGCTCTCCATGCCAACGCTGATGCACTTTCTCGGGTTCACGACCTCTCGGTTAGGGTCGCCCGACGGGTCTGGGCTAAGGAGGGGGGGCCTTGTCACACACATGCGCATGGGAGGCAGCTAAAGGGCTTGAGTGAAGGCAGTTCTGAGGCATGCCAGGATGTGGCAGAGTGCACTGACTCTTTTTCTCCCTTTCCTGTAGACCATTCACGGGAGATTCCACCTGGCTCTCTTGACGTCACTTCTGGGACTGAGCCAATGGAAGGAGACCTTACCGGCTCCGGCTCCGGCCCCTATGATGTCACGTCCGGGCTCGAACCAATGGTTGAAGAACATGGGCCCGATCCTTATGACCTCACTTCCTGTCTTCCCCTTTAAAAGTCTGCCCCTTTTCCCTATTCCCTCAGTCTTGTTTTGGACTCTGTTGTGAGCACATCAGTGCTATATTTCAAAAGAAAGCAACTTTGCAGCCAAGAGAACAAATTATACGGGTGGCTGCTCTAAACCTTTATGTGACTATGTCTAATTTTTGTAACAATATATATTTTGACAGGGTGCAGTCCCACCTGCCTTTTAAGTACCACTTGGAGACTCAGACAATACAGCTGCCAAACTGAACAGATATATATTTATGAACAGGTGATGGCAAACACAAAATGATAAACACCTCTCAGCCCCACCTGGCCTGCTTCTACACTGCCTGCACACCCCACCCACCACCTTATTTGTCTCACTCCCCTCCTTTCCTCATTGTCTTCCTTTTCCTTCTTCTTCTTTTTCTGGGCACCCTTCCTCCCTGTCCGTGGGCTTCTGCTCTCCACCACCCTGCTGGAAACACAGTGAAGGGACGGCCATTTACGTTACATCTTCGTGTTCATTTTTGAGTCAGCCCTTGCCTTATAAACTACACTCAAAGTCCAGCAGTTGCCAGACTGCGGTGTCTTTTGGCATTTCTTGGGCATTGCTGTAGTTCCCTTCCTTATCTTCTAATTAAAGGCCTGTTGTCTGATCTTGAACTGTCTGCCTTTTTTCACTTAGACAAGTTCCTGTTTGAGGATCCTTGTTGCCATCTCTCAGAAGCCCCAGTGTTTGCCCACTGATGAAGTAACTCCTGGATTACCAGCTCTAAAGGTTATGTAAAACGGGACCACCACCAACCAGTTACAGCCTGTTTATGCCAGCCAGTCAAAATCCATCCATCCTTCCATTATTGAACCTGCTTAATCCAGTTGTGGGTGGCGGATATCTTAACAGTTTCTCATATGTGGCAGGAGCCAGTTGGGAATGAGGTGCCAGTCCATCACCTACACACCTACATTTGCTCATTAGATTCCATTTCTTTCACATGTCAGCCATGTCCCCTCTAATTCTCTATCCCTTTGTCTTTCTTTCAGCCATTTCTCTCCAAAAATGACATTAAGTAGAATAACAAATGAAAATTCTTGTTAGCAGGCAAGTGCAGTGGCCTCTACTGCACAGATTTTATTAGTAAGGATACCAAATAATAAATATACTGTAGAATACCAAGAGCATCAAAAATAGCTGCTTTATATAATGCCAAGTATAAGGGCACTTTAGTTCTCAAGACAAAATAAATATGAGAAATATTACAAAACTGTTGTTGTGTTTCTCCACAGCCAAAAGACATGCTTTTAATCAATATGTGTGATCAGCGATGGACTGGCATCTGCTTCAGGATTGTCTTACACACATGCTGGCCTTCTGTGACCTGACCCCATAAAGGTGGGTAAGAAGATCTTCTGTTTTAGAGACGCAGCTACTACTTTTTTCCAGTGGCAGTTGTGATAAATGACAGATCTGTTAATGTGGTGATTTGTTCATTATCAGAAATATTTTGGTAATAAAAAATCTTTTTAACTTAGATGGATTGGGTAAAGTCACCTGTTATGTTGATTAGAGATTCTACCGTAGATAGTTGCGTATAAGTCGAAAAATTTATGCCTTAAAATTCATTCAAAAAAACAGGGTCGACTTATCCACGGGGCAACACAATTGTCCATAGAATTTGGGTAATAACATTATACACTCAACGCTTCACGGTGTTAAGTCACTGGTCATCTTCCGTTTCCCATGGTCTTTGAAATAATTATAAGCCAGCAATACTATTGCTAATTAGCTACTTTTTTTCTAATTTCATTAAATAATTCTTTAAACTGTGAAATACTTGAATTTGAGCATTAGCTTTTGCAGGTTTTGGATAACAAACATACCATTAGCTGCCACGTGCAACCAGATTTGGAATCAAAAGAACCAAGGCAATGCACGCTATCAATGCGATGCAAGCTCAGCCTGCGATTCAAAAAATTTCTCTGCCTACCTGTGTGGCTCGTCTGACAGTAGCTGAAAAGCAGTATCAGGAGAGAGCAGCCTGAAGTAGTCCAGCAGCGGGTGATCTGTCGTGTCCAACAGCAAGCCATGCTGTCTTGTGAAGTCCGGTAGCCAGTTCGGCTCCCATGGATCAATGTCTGGGTATTCCTCCCACACGAACCTTGCCGTAGGTGCATCGGCTGTGCAAATGCGTTCAGCTGGCAGCCGATCAGCTGCCGCAGCATCGGCTGGTGTCCAATCAGCTGATGCCAGCTTCTCACTCTCTTGCTCGATTCCTGATCACTGTCAATAAAATCCGATTCTGAAAAATCAGAATCCGACTCAGCGATAATGTGCAAAACATCGTCTGCCGAGTGTTTTCTTTTCTGCACTCGCTTTGCTCCCTTGTGACATGTTGATGCCATCTTGTCTTTGTTTACATTTGTTTACATTTCGCAACTCATGCACACGCAAGGATTAGTTACCGAGTCAACGAGTCTAGCATTTCTCCAAGCACAGAGGGAATGCCTGTGACGTGACAGTGAGTTTTGTCGCCATTAACAGCTGATTGTTGCCCTCTATCTCTTGATAGCTGTCAAGTTTTACCCTCGACTTATACGCGGGTCATAACAAATTTCGTAATTTTCGGCTTAAAAATACACTCGACTTATCTGAGAGATCGACTAATACGCGAGTATCTACGGTAAATTGGCCCTGTGTGAATGAGTGTGCCTATATGAGGCCTGCGATGGACCGGCACACCATTCAGAGCTGGGAGAAACACGGGGTCACTGTCGGTTTGATCCACAAAAAAGCTAATTTGAAGCATCACTTCAAATACAAAGCAAAGGGTCTCACGTTGTCCGACACTTTAAACAGCCTGCACCATATGGCTTATGCGTCCGAGATTGTGAAAATAAACAAGAAGTGTTAGTGTGCATTCTAGGTGTGTGGTTGCTAAAAAGTTCTCACTGTTTTCTATTTATGAGTTGACTTCAGCGTTTAGATCAGTGGTTCTCAAACTGTGGGGCACGCCCAAAGTAACAAAAAAGGGGGTGCTATTGTTTCCATATGTGGCGTAATTTCGCTGTTCGTAGGGAAATTTTAAACTTGTAGCAGTGTATAGGCAGCAAAAAATATAGGAATAAATTTTATTAGGGTTTCAAAAAAACGTTAGGGGGGTGCGATTAAAACTGTTATGAAAACTTGGGTCGCAAATACTTAAAGGTTGAGAAATGCTGGTTTAGATTTTAACAACACAGTTATTGATTTTGCTGGTTTTGACTTTGCTTTGTTTTAAGGACTTACCTACCATCTCCCGATACTCTCTACATCACTCTTCTGACTCATGCTAGGTAGGCATTACAGTAGTCAGTATTTCATCAAAATTAGGCACATGAATCCGTAAACAAAGTTACTTATGAAGTGTCCCAGTGGGAGCTCACACTTGGGGGGCAGCTCAAGAGGGAAGCTTGTATTTCTGGTAACATGTTGTTTTGATATGCATTTCTATTGCAATTTTTTTTAATTCAAATGCATTTTATCCTGCATTCAATATATTATTTGTTTGTCTTTTGAGATTCTTAGAATTTCAAAAGTATTTTATTTTCTTGATAAACTTATTTTATTTTAAAATCTACATTAAGATTTTCCTTCAACCTCATCTTGTTTTTTGTGGGTGATGCCATTTTTATGGAGGTGTTGCTAGGGTGTTGCGACTCTTTTGCCAGGATGGTGATGATGTCATCAGTGTTATGCTATTAATGAACACAGAAAAGGGCCTGAAAAATCTGAACCTCAGATGCCCACCATGTATTTTTTTTCTGAAATTGACCATCCCAGGTGGCCTACTTACAGTACATATTAGAGAGCACTGCTCTGGTGTTAATAAGCAGTTATCCAGGAGTGCATGCTTCTTTCAGAAATTAAACAAGAAATAAAAGTTTAGGTAAAAATGTTCATTTTACTGCAATGTGTTTTTTCTAAATTGGAGAAAACAATCACAATCATTGTAACAATAGAATTGCAAGGAATGAATTATCAAAGTACAACAATACCACAATTGCCAAAACACCAGCATGAAGACCGAGTCAAATCTAAAGAGCAAGAGTCAAAACCAGAATATTGAAAACAAAACTTTCTAAGGATATGTCCGCACTACACTGCTTACATTTTAAAATGCCATTTTTAAACAAAAACGATCTCCATTTACACTAGGGCTTTTACTTTGTTTACAAAAGTATTTCCGTCCACACTAAAATGAGAGAAAATGTATACAGTAATCCCTCGCTATATCGCGCTTCGCCTTTCGCGGCTTCACTCCATCGCGGATTTTATCTGTAAGCATATTTAAATATATATCGCGGATTTTTTGCTGGTTCGCGGATTTCTGCGGACAATGGGTCTTTTAATTTCTGGTACATGCTTCCTCAGTTGGTTTGCCCAGTTGATTTCATACAAGGGACGCTATTGGCAGATGGCTGAGAAGCTACCTGGCTTACTTTTCTCTCTCTCTTGCGCACTTTCTCTGATCCTGACGTAGGGGGATTGAGCAGGGGGGCTGTTCACACACCTAGACGATACGGACGCTCGTCTAAAAATGCTGAAAGATTATCTTCACGTTGCTATCTTTTGTGCAGCTGCTTCCTGAAATGACATGCTGCACAGTGCTTCGCATACTTAAAAGCTCGAAGGGCACATATTGATTTTTGATTGAAAAACAAACTCTGTCTCTCTCTCCCTGCTCCTGACGGAGGGGGTGTGAGCTGCCGCCTTCAACTGCTTTGTGCCGCGGTGCTTCGCAAAGCCAAACAGCCCTATTGATTTGTTTGCTTTTCTCTATCTCTGTGACATCTGCTCCTGACTCGCACTCCTTTGAAGAGGAAGATATGTTTGCATTCTTTTAATTGTGAGACGGAACTGTCATCTCTGTCTTGTCATGGAGCACAGTTTAAACTTTTGAAAAAGAGACAAATGTTTGTTTGCAGTGCTTGAATAACGTTCCTGTCTCTCTACAACCTCCTATGTTTCTGCGCAAATCTGTGACCCAAGCATGACAATATAAAAATAACCATATAAACATATGGTTTCTACTTCACGGATTTTCTTATTTCGCGGGTGGGTCTGGAACGCAACCCCCGCGATGGAGGAGGGATTACTGTAATGTATTTTCTTCCATGAAGAGTGACTAATGAAAGAATGAGACGATAGGCAAACTTTCCCACTGCAGGAACTCGGGCCTTTTGCAGTTACTGGTAGGTAGTTCCTGGTACATTATGGGTATGTACTTTTTGCTTAACCAGGAGCTATTGTGAGTGGAGTTTGGGTGAGGAGATCTGCTGATTGGTTGACCACAAGTACTGGCATCATCTTCCAAATCTGTTAGTAGTTTGGACTTTGGTGAATTATTGGTGAGGATGGAGCACTGCACTTCACACCTCATCACTCTTCATAGTCACCTCCTTGATACGCCGTGCCATAAAGACCATTGAAGCAATACGTTTTGGGAGGGGGATGTAAACTTCCGAATCTGCCTCAGTTCACACCACATCACACTTATTTGCATGTCACATACTTTGCATAAAGGTTACAGTTCCTATTGTGCAATGGGAACACAACACACAAAAGTGGCCCAGGGCCTACATCGTACAGGAGCTCATTGGTTCCTGAAAGTTCCTGCGGTGGGAAAATGCCTAATGCAATGGGTAAAATCTAATCAGAAATGGGCCACATAATAAAAACTTGAACCAATTAGAGTTTGATTATAGTCTGTGTATTCAAACAAATTTGCATTTTCAGCTGTAAACATTAAAATACATTTTTAAAACTCACCATTTTTGGGGGTTGAACACATCAAGGTAGTGTGGACAAAGGGTGAAAAGGAAGATGAATATCTGCATATTTTTAAACAAAAATGTAGTAGTGTGGATAGGGCCTAAGAGCACTTGTTTACTGTCTGAATCTGGGCCCTGGACATAGGAGCTTGTGCTGTTGCTGTTGTAATTTATCAGCTAGTATCCAGAAGGTGACTCCTTTCAACCAGGCAGGATCCCACAGCAACCATTATCTGCTTATATCAGCTTTCAAAATGGGGATGTGACAAAAGTAAGATTTAAACAAAAAATGTAAAACTTTCTCAAACAAATACTTAAAAAATGTGACTATATAAAGGTCAGAGTTGTAGATAATACTTCGCTTTGTCCAAGATTTTGGATTACTTTTATAAACTTTTGTTGTGACATATATATATATATATATATATATATATATATATATATATATATATATATATATATATATATATATATATACTAGCTGTGTAAGCCTGTGCTGTAACAATCCCAAGCTCCTAGAAACTATTGAAATTGTCAGAAAAAAATTGAAATGCAGAGTCGACATTTTGTGGACGCGATCACCCCCCTTGTCTATCAGCAGCTAATCGAGTTTCTCTCTCCTTGGAGGTTTCATTTTGCCAATGAGTTCACCTCACTTGTGCATTAGCAGCTAAGTTTGTCTTTGCTCGGCGGTTCCACTTTGGCGACAGAGTCGTTTTCTTTCAGCTTCCCGCTGTAGCCTCTTCTTCCGACTTGTTAACTTGGGGCCACCTTGCCGACTCTTTGCGCTTCATGCTGTAGCCTTGCATTTCCGGGGTGCCTCGCACTTTATATATAATATTTTTTTTTTTTCAAATTTAATAGATCTTGCCTTAGGACAAGTTTTGACAAAACATTTGGAATAATTTTTGCTTTGGTACTTTTGATCAATAGCATTTGTCCCTGCTCATGCTTTTGACTTATAGTACATTTCATCTCCCGGCTCAGTTTTTTTTCTTTTTGCCTTCATGGCCTGCTAGACTGTCTTTTGACAGAATGCAAGTGAACACAGTATGAAATAGCTCTGAATGTTCCCTGTAATTAAGGTTGCCAGGCAACTTCAAAAGAGCAATGAGGCAAAGGCTGCCCAAAAGGAGTGTGCCCAAAGCATTCTACATTGAAGTGGCTGTGTCTGAAGGGGTATGCTGATTCACTTTACAGTGCACATTGGAAAGACATAAGAATAGCTAAGCTACACACATTCACATTTGGAAATGGAACTCATGAAGGTGCCTGTATGCCCACCTGTGTAGTCAGAAATTTATTACCAGTTGTCCGTGTGAAAACAAAAGATTCGAGAAATTGTTAAACAGCCCTGAAAAATGTGTAAAGGACACAGATGGAAAGGTAAAACATTAGTAATTCACTACCATATACTTAATATGACAGACTTGTGCTTGGCAAAGTGTCTAACCAACAATGTATAACAGCCTATATACAGTAATCCCTCCTCCATCGCGGGGGTTGCGTTCCAGAGCCACCCGCGAAATAAGAAAATCCGCGAAGTAGAAACCATATGTTTATATGGTTATTTTTATATTGTCATGCTTGGCTCACAGATTTGCGCAGAAACACAGGAGGCTGTAGAGAGACAGGAACGTTATTCAAACACTGCAAACAAACATTTGTCTCTTTTTCAAAAGTTTAAACTGTGCTCCATGACAAGACAGAGATGACAGTTCCGTCTCACAATTAAAAGAATGCAAACATATTTTCCTCTTCAAAGGAGTGCGCGTCAGGAGCAGAGTCTGTCAGAAAGACAGAGGAAAGCAAACAAATCAATAGGGCTGTTTGCTTTTAAGTATGCGAAGCACCGCGGCACAAAGCTGTTGAAGGCAGCAGCTCACACCCCCTCCGTCAGAAGCAGGGAGAGAGAGAGAGAGACAGAGAGAGAGAGAGAGAGAGAGAGAGAGACAGAGTTTGTTTTTCAGTCAAAAATCAATACGTGCCCTTCGAGCTTTTAAGTATGCGAAGCACCATGCAACTTGTCGTTTCAGGAAGCAGCTGCACAAAAGATAGCAACGTGAAGATAATCTTTCAGCATTTTTAGACGAGCGTCCGTATCGTCTAGGTGTGCGAACAGCCCCCCTGCTCAATCCCCCTACGTCAGGATCAGAGGAAGTCAGCGCAAGACAGAGAGAAAAGTAAGCTGGGTAGCCTCTCAGCCATCTGCCAATAGCGTCCCTTGTATGAAATCAACTGGGCAAACCAACTGAGGAAGCATGTACCAGAAATTAAAAGACCCATTGTCCGCAGAAATCCGCGAACCAGCAAAAAATCCGCGATATATATTTAAATATGCTTACATATAAAATCCGCGATGGAGTGAAGCCGCAAAAGGCGAAGCGCGATATAGCGAGGGATTACTGTACACAATATAGGTACACAAATATACCAATAAAATCTATCTGTCCACTACAGAGAATTCCAATTGCATGACCTCCTCTGGGGGCTTGTGAGTATCCTCACAAATGACAAGGCCTTTCACACAGAGTTGGAGAAATGCCACATCTCTGTTCAGATGAGGTACAGAGGTTCTGTTGTGTGTGAAGGTCATACTAACTATATCTGGCTGGTACTTTTCCACCTCTCATATGAGCTCAAGTTCACCAGAGTGGTAATATTCTAAATTCTCAATGTCAATCTCCAAGCTCCAAGTGGGAGCTGAGTCTACAGACAAATCTATTGGTTTACTGATCAGTCTACATCCCTGTCCTGACCTATGGTCATGGGCTTTGGGTAATGACTGAATGAATGAGATTGCAAGTAGAAGAGGCAGAAATTAGGTCTTTTCAAAGGATGGCTGGGCTGATACTCCAAGATAGGTTGAGAGGTTAAGCAATTCAGGAGGGCCTCAGAGTAGAATCACAGGATAGAGAGGAGCCAGTTGATATGGTTTGGGTATGTTGTAAGAATACTCACCAGATGGCTCCCCCTTGAGTTGCTCCTGGCACATCCCACTGGGATGACCCACATAAAGGATTAAAGCTCTTGGGTGTCTTGGGAACACCTAGGAATTCCCTAGGAAGAGCAGGGGAGAGGAAAATCTAAGGGCTAACCTACTTGGATTGCCACCACAACTCTCACCAAGAAAATTGGTTTCAAAAGATGAAAAAGATCACAGATGAGAATTTCAATCTGTCTATCTGTCTATCTTTCTCTGCCCATTTTTACCTTTGCAGGGATGCAAGAAACTTTATCTGGCTCAAAGAGGCAACCATCTAGATTGGCATGGTGGTGTGGTGGTTAGTGCTGCTGCCTTACAGCTTCAGGGATAAGATGTAAAGCCTCTGTCTGTGATGAGCTTGTACATCCTTCCCATTTTGCTTGGGATTTCCTCTGTGTACTCTATTGCATTGTGCAGGCCAACTTAACTGGCATGTGTAGCTTACATGATGTGTGCTCAAGATGGCACCTCATCCAGGGCTGGTTCCTGCACTGCACACCATGCAGCTAGAATAAGCTCTGGTTTCCCATTATACTGAAATGTAAAAAGCCAGCTCAAAAAATTGACTGATGAATGAACAGCAGCAAGAATATGAACATGTGGACAATAATTATTTGTTTAATGTTTCAGTCTTTTGTGCTGTTAAGGCTTCTAATAGTGAGTATGTAAATACATGAATATAAGTATATCATACTTCAGAAACACTTTGAAGTAGTTGTCATGCTAGGTGGGTGAACATCTAGAGTATCTAGATCAGTGCGAAGATTAAGTGGAATTTGTTTTCTAAAAATAGGATGCTGCCCATCTGTCAGTCATCCAACCTGTATCTGTAGGTCATCTTTAACATATGAATAAGTTTATCCATGTTTATCAAAAGAAAAAGGCAGTGTGACCTAGTGGTTATGTTACTTAGCCCATGTAGTTTGTAGTGGTAACCGAGAACAAATGTTAATTTCATGTTTTCATGGAGAAAGTACATAGTGAAGGTTCTAATTAAACAGGACCTAGTGCTGGGCGGTATACCAGTTCATACCGAAAACGTTTTTTTATTTTTTTTATGATATGGATTTTTCTTATACCGCAACACCGGTTTAAATTGCCTAAACGACGTTCGGAACGTGGCGCAGCAGGAAACTGTTCAAGTGGGAACCTTTTTCACTGCTACACCACTAAACACAGATTTGTTGCACTAGGGCTCTTTTTCACTGCTACACCACCAAATAGTGGGCGGTAGCATAGGAATGCTGCGTGGTGAAAATGGACAGAGAGCTGAAAAAAATGAGTCGCGTCTGTCGCCTGGAGATGCTTTAGTTTTAAAAGGTCAGATGTGTAAATACTGTTTCTATACTCGCTGCCGGTGCCGGTGCCGGTGCCTCCTCTTAGTGCAGAGGAAGTCAGTTTAAGAAGCTCGGGGAACACTTAACACAAAGCATTTAATGTGCTACATTAACTTATGACGGGGTTTGAGAAAATCTAGTAAATTAAACAATGATTTTAGGATGAAGTTTAGTTTACGACATTCTACTTTAATTATAAAGTAAACTATGAGAATAGAGTGGAAATGTCGACTTTAATCTCGACGTATAGTTTTTTTTTTTCCTTCCCTGTGTCCGTATTTTTTTTTCATCACCGTGGCCCTAATACCATTCCGTAGGGCTATACCACAAATACAATTATAAATGCAAGTTGCAGTTGTATTATTTATGTATATAGCTTAGCTTGAAGCAAGGTCCATATTAATGAAGTTTGCCTAAATGATAGTTCAGTTGGTAAAGATGTCATCACCAAGATTGCACTTGTTTTATTTTATTTTATTTTGGTGAATACTGTGTAATGCCCTGGGCTTTTGAAGCCTTGAAGTAATAGTGCAACTATCAGTAATAATACAATTATTTATTTTATTGTTATTATTTATTAGTTTAAATATTATGCAGTTTAATGATGGTAAAGTTGTTTAAAAAGTCACTTTAACGTGTCAGTGGACAGAGATTGTTAACATTAACAGAAAGTGTAGTTGTTTTACAAAAAATATTTATTTATTCATTTTCTAAGACATGTTCAGTGCAATACAACTTTTGACAAGCACTTCTGGATATTTTCCTAAGTCTAAATGCCTCTTTGGATGGTTGAAAATATGTTGTAAAAATTATAATTTAAGTTTTTGCAAAATTTGTTAAATAAAAAGGTTCTATATTTTGACGGCATCTGTCATAAAATGTGATTTCCTTCTTTTCAATAGTGCCACCCCCTTGAAAAGTATCACTTTATGGGGCAATGCAAACCTGTATTAATACTTGTGTGCACATTAAAATGTTTTTTTTTGTACAATGTACAATGCTCTTGACAGTGGAATAGGTTATTCTTAGCCAGTAATTCCAGTGGAAAATGTGGTTAACATCCACTCATGCATGGAAAAAAAATACCGTGAAACCGGGATAATTTAGAAAAATACAGTGATATAGAATTTTGGTCATACCGCCCACCCCTAACAGGACCCAACAATGACCAGCATTGGACAATGGAAAAATGATGTAAAAAACATTCATGGAAAAAAAAAGAATTTCCCATCTAATTCATCTAACACAATACACGTTTCTGTTATCCATTCACATGGTCAGAACATGTGAAATGCACAAATTTTTTACTAAAATATTATTAATACTTCCAACAAAATCAGCATCCAATATAAACAGGAAAGGCACTATCCCACAATACTGTGCTTCTGAATTGAAAACAGGATTCTTGACCAATAAATGAAGGGGAGAGGCGGATCTCCATGAAAACGTGAGACTATCATTTTTTCTCAGCCACCACTCCAAACTACACAGGGTAAAATATATAAAAATACAATTTTTGGGTGGAATATTCTTTTAAAGCTGCCAGGGTACCCTCTTCCTAATCTTAACCCTGCCCTGACCCACTTTGTGACCTTAATTAAACTTCTTGGACTATATACAGTATACACACACACACTTGAATATACTGTATATGTACATCTGAATAGGAGACATCTTCAAGACTCTGCACAGGTCTGCAATACCACCCCGGAACGAGAGGGGATGCTCTTGTTAACGTATACCTTCTTTTCCTTTCTGGCCTGGTTTTAACAGGCCGCTCATCCAATAAAACATTGTTCCACCCAAAAAAACATCCTCCTAGTATATTTTGAACAGTGTGTATGAAACTCTAAGGGTTCCCCCTATACCTCTCCCTCATATGTATAATAGTGCAGTCAAAATTCCAACAGAGAAAGCATGATGTGCTAAATTTGAACAGAATCACAGGGACGACCAAGAAGCAGACAAAAACAGAGAGTACTGCCATTTATTTTACTTCCCTTTACTTACTGTGTAGTAATAGATGTGATAGCCTAAATCCTTTTCAGAAGCCACTTACTTTAGGACAGTATCTCCCATCATGTATTTATAATTGGCATTCTTTTTGCCCAGCACTTTGCACTTTTCTACATTAAACTAAATGTTCCAAGTGATCGCCCAGTTCTTGCTTGAAGCTTCTTGAATTATTTTTGCTGCCTACTTAGTGTCAGCTATTTCCCCAGTTTTGTATCATTTGAGAATTTCAGTTTTACTAGCTGCACCAGTTCGAGTCCCAGCTGAAAAGATGTTGCCTCAATGCTTTTGAATCACAGTATTTATTTTCAAAGTTCAGTTATACAGGGTTTACTGATGGGTGTCCCAATCGTTCTTATTGTTTCCTCTGCTCTTACTATACTGTGATGGACGGCCGGGACGCCCTGAGAATGAAAGGATGGGAGGAGGCAGCTACTTTTGGACACTGCCTCCTCCAAGATGCTAGATAGCAGCTCCCCGGCAGTATAGCAGTGCCCCAGATTCCCACAGGGCATCCTGGGACTTGGAATTCGCTACCTCAGCCCTGTTGGGTGCCGCCAGGGGGTGCTATGGAAGGACCAGGGGAGTCATGCTTCCCTTATAGCCCGGAAGTACTGTCAAGTCATGAGAACGGAAATCCCGAAGTACTTCTGGGCTGATGAAAACCTTGAATTCTCCATCTGACTTCCAGGTCAAGAACTATATAAAGAACTGCTGAAAACCCAGCAAGCAAGCCAGAGTCAGGTGGAGGTGGACAAAGCTTGCTGGGAAGTGTGGAGGGGGAAAATAGAGAGAGAGAGAGAATTATTGTGTTCATTTAATTGCTTATTGTGGCTGTGGTGCTTGGGGAGTACTGTTGGAGGAGAAGAAAATAATTAAAAATCTTCTTGGTGCTTTCACCTGGTGTTCTGAGTGTCTGTTTGTTGGGTGTAAAGGAGCAACACCGACCCCCTAGCATTCACAATACTATATGCTATATACTTACACAGTGTTTGTTATGGTATAATATTTGTTCTTATGTTTACTTTTCAGCAAGCATCATGGGTACAAATTGTCCTTAAATCTGCTGGTCTAGGGAGGAGTAAAAAATGGCTGTGCAGGATGACCAGGGTCTTTAATATTTCTGTTTGCTTTTCTAAGGCTGTGTGCTGTATACAATAAGAATCAGTGGCATTACCATTTAAATTGGTTTATCCTTATAAGCTGTTCTTCATAGATTTACAAATGCAAAATAATATGCTACCATGACAAATTACTTACAATGTAATTAAATAATTGATGACATTGACAAAAGACATGTTTTGATTAATTAGTGACCCTGTGTGTTTAAATGTACTGACACATGTAATGAACCAACGTCTCATCCAAGAGTGGTCACTGATTTGTGCCCAAGTCCATGAAGTGAATTAATTGGTCAGAAGGTGTATAGAAGGATAAACTAAATAAGCTGCATAAAGCTTCTTCACAAAAAGTGTTGCAGATAAGGATTTCTAACTCTGGCTATTACCTAAAAAGGTATACAGAGCTTCATGACAAACTTATTATTAGCGTTTGGACATTTTGTTTGACTGTCTAATAATTATGAACAATTTATGGGATATGATGTAAATATGTAGTAGCACTGCTATGGCTGTAAAAAATGCAATTGCTTTTTATGGTTCATCTGGCCCCTCCCAACCTAAATATCCAACTCCGCCCATAACATTGATGTTAAACAGACACAAAGATTTTAAAAATATGGGACAAATGAAGCATGAGAACAACCTGAGAGACATCAAGTCTAAGCACAGCTACAAACTGGCAATGATTAAACAGCACTTAATTCGATTGACCTCGAGTATGGTGAAAACGCAGAAATGTTCTTAAATTTTGGCAAACTCTGCAAAATGCATTTAAAACAATCAGGAAGGAGAAACTGAACTAGTTTCAGACACTAGTAAGCAATTATCAGATCACTTAAAATGTGCCAAAGAAGTTCAGGTGTGTTTCAGAATGGGCTGAAGAATGATAGCATTGTAAATTTTGCTTTAATTTAATTCAAAATCCCTTTGGAGTGTTCTTTTCACATACTTTTTTACTTTTCATAACCTTATAGATGATTAACAGGTGGAATGGTGGCTCTGAGGCTAGGGATCTACACTATCTGCAGTGGCAATCGGAAGGTTGCCAGTTCAAATCCTGGAAATGCCAGAAGTAATTCCACTCTGTTGGGCACCTGAGCAATGCCCTTAACCTGCAATTGCTCCATCCTGGGTATGATGTTAACCGGCATCCAGTCCTGAAAGCAGGTCCTCCAACTTGTAGGAAGAACTTGTGGGTTGGTGGCAGGATTGGCACTCCAGCCACTGTAATGAAAACCTCACACTGTTTCCCTCCATTCGAACTAGTGTGGTGCTAAGGTGTCACCCGCTGCATAGCTGCGCTCAGGTCCTCATTTTGGATCTTGAGGTGGTTTGTCGTGTGGATGGGCGCAGCAATGTGCTGTATCAGTGCGTGCTCCTACCCTCTCTCTCCCCTATAGATTACTAACATTATTGTGTTTATGTTGTCTTTGTCATTTTGTTTTGCATTTCTGACTACAGGTGCCACCACTTAGTGACATTTAGACAGTGGATCTGCGTGACTGCAGGAACTGCACTGTGTGATGTCATCAGACCAACAATCTCAAATATGATGGTGCCCTGACTTTAATTTACTCCAATGGCCTCCACAGTCCCCATGGGACATGATGAAACCCACCACATTTTTCTTAGAACATTTTACTTTGTAGAAGCATGTGTAGCTTTTACTGTGCTGTGCCCAATGCTCATTTTTGGTCTTACTAGCTGTCACAGCAAATTTAAAAATTGTCACATATATGCACATGGGAGGCAACTAAAGGGCTCAAAAGAAGGCAATTCCCAGTAAGACCAGGGGGTGGCAGAGTGCATTAATCCTTTCTCTTATCTCCCTGCAGACCAAATGCAGGAAATTACTCCTGGCTCCCATGACTTCCAGTTCCACCCTAGAAGACGTCACTGCCATACCAACTGAAGAGCCCACCTCCTAATGACGTAATTTCCACATCCCAAGAAGTCACAGCCCGATTATCTCATTTCCAGTTCCAGTCCCAAGATACCTCCTCTTCCTGTTTTTGAACTATATATCCGCCATGTTTCCTAACCTGTTCAGTTATGTTTTGGCCTTTTGTCTGTAAAGATCATTTCCTCAAACTTTTTGCATCTGTAGTCAACTTTCAGCTATACAGGAGGCTGCCCTAAACCTTTTTGTTATGTCAAGGCTTGATTATTTACCACAAAATATATTTTATCCCATCATACTTGCTTCCTCTTTTGTTCTTTGAATTCTACAGGCTTTAACTAAAAATAGCGATGAAGAAAACAAAGTAAAGCTTTAATTCTGCCAAATGTCTGATGAAGAAGCGTTTTGATTGAGCTGCCTTTGCATAGCCTACAGCTTGGCTATGCAAACTATAGATAGATAGATAGATAGAAAGACACTTTATTAATCCCAAGGGGAAATTCACATACTCCAGCAGCAGCATACTGATAAAGAAAATATTAAATTAAAGAGTGATAACAATGCAGGTATACAGACAGACAAAAACATTGAATAATGTTAACGTTTACCCCCCTGGGTGGTATTGAAGAGTCGCATAATGTGGGGGAGGAACGATCTCCTCAGTCTGTCAGTGGAACAGGAAAGTGACAGCAGTCTGTCGCTGAAGCTGCTCCTCTGTCTGGAGATGATACTGTTCAGTGGATGCAGTGGATTCACCATTATTGACAGGAGCCTGCTCAGCGCCCATCGCACTGCCACAGATGTCAAACTGTCCAGCTCCATGCCTACAATAGAGCCTGCCTTCCTCACCAGTTTGTCCAGGCGTGAGGTGTCCCTCTTCTTTATGCTGCCTCCCCAGCACACCAATGTGTAGAAGACGCCTCAACCGTCTGATAGAACATCTGTAGCATCTTATTGCAGATGTTGAAGGACGCCAGCCTTCTAAGGAAGTATAGTCGGCTCTGTCCTTTCTTACACAGAGCATCAGTATTGGCAGTCCAGTCCAAATTATCAATCAGCTGCACTCCCAGGTATTTATAGGTCTGCACCATCTGCACACAGTCATCTCTGATGATCACAGGGTCCATGAGAGGCCTGGTCCTCCTAAAATCCACCACCAGCTCCTTGGTTTTGCTGGTGTTCAGTTGTAGGTGGTTTGAGTCGCACCATTTAACAAAGTCCTTGATTAGGTCCCTATACTCCTCCTCCTGCCCACTCCTGATGCAGCCTATGATAGCAGTGTCGTCAGCGAACTTTTGCACGTGGCAGGACTCCGAGTTGTATTGGAAGTCCGATGTATATAGGCTGAACAGGACCGGAGAAAGTACAGTCCCCTGTGGCGCTCCTGTGTTGCTGACCACAATGTCAGACCTCCAGTTCCCGAGACACACATACTGAGGTCTGTCTTTAAGATAGTCCACGATCCATGCTACCAGGTATGAATCTACTCCCATCTCTGTCAGCTTGTCCCTAAGGAGCAGAGGTTGGATTGTGTTGAAGGTGCTAGAGAAGTCCAGAAACATAATTCTTACAGCACCACTGCCTCTGTCCAAATGGGAGAGGGATCGGTGTAGCATATAGATGATGGCATTCTCTGCTCCCACCTTCTCCTGTTATTCGAACTGCAGAGGGTCAAGGGCGTGATGGACCTGTGGCCTCAGGTGGTGAAGCAGCAGCTGCTCCATGGTCTTCATCACATGCGACGTCAGAGCAACAGGCCGGAAGTCATTCAGCTCACCAGGACGTGATACCTTTGGGACTGGGGTGATGCAAGATGCTTTCCAAAGACTCTCCCCTGTTCCAGGCTCTGTTGTACTGCCTGGGTAGGCTACCCTGCGTAATGAAGCATGCCAAATACAATTCCCAAACTTTTATTCATTTTTTAACTATCACACAAACTTTAGATATGATTTCCTACTGATGACTGTATGTAATAAAAATTCACTGTAGCAATGCCTGCTTTCAAGGTACAGTTTCCTTGATCCCTGTGCATTTTCTGTGGTACATGAATGTGTTATACTGTAGCTTGCTACAATCGTAACAAATGGCCCTGCTTATAATCTGTTTTGGAAACGATGGAGGATCCCTTTTTTCTCCAGCTTTGGCTTTGGAATCCTGAACAAAAACTGTAAATCATTTTTGGGGGTTTGCATTAATCTTTCCTAAAGCTTTTCATCCAGGTTTTCTATATCCCTGTATAGTGCTTTTTATAATTCAAGGACATTGAAGCCTGTCACTGTTGACTGATGGCTTTGCGAATCAGCATTACTGATAATCTTTAAGCTAATTCACTCAGCATCTGCTGAAAGCGTGCTATTTCATGTTCACGTGTGCTTAACACGTCTTCATATCGAAACAGTTGTAAAGGTTACGTAAGAAGGCAGGGAGTGAGTATTTTTTGTAGTCGGCTTACATATACATTTTAAACCAAGCTTGTTAATAGGGGTATTCACTTTAAGCCACTTTAAGATTATAAGTTACACAAAAGAAACCCACTTTATTATAACCTCAATTGACTTGTGATTGTCATACAGTATAAGGAGTCAAACATGGGGGCTGCACAGTGAAGAAGCTGCCTGCTGCTCGCAGAGGAGAAAACATTACTGTAGTATGAAATAATAAAATCTGCAGCATGCATAGTACTTCAAGGTCACCTTTATTTTCCACAGAACCAGAGGGATTTTCAACACAGTTGTTAAAGAAATTGAACAGAGGAGCCTGTAGAATGTTTGCCGAGCATCAATGCTCAGGCTGTTTGGATAAATTTAAATGTTTACCCCAAAGTAAACATGCAGTGTGCCCTCTGGGGTCATAAGGAGTTCTTGTCCAAATGGATGGAACACAACAAATAGGTAAACTGTCTATTTCGATTTAAATTAAAACTACGGATATAGGACTCATTTATTAACAGATAAAAATGTATCTACAAGTATGAATATCTTAAGAACCCTTTGTGTTAAATCTGGGACTTCAAAGATGGGGAAGCAGAAGTGAGGGTGGGGATCAATCTGTCTATCTATTGTGGCAGGAGGCTGAGGGCCAGACCCAGCCGGGATGCCTAGAAGGATGGAAGGGGATCCTATACGTCCCCCGGGCCACGGAGGAGAGCCCTGGAGAGCTACACTTCTGCCACACCTGGGAAGGTGGAGGAAGGACCTTCCAGCAATACCTAAAGTGCTTCCAGGTGCTCATGCGGCACTTCCGCCACACCAGGAAGTGCCGCCGGAAGAATGTCAGCGAGCACCTGGTGCACGTCCGGGTGACTATAAAGGGGGCTGCCTTCCTACAGTCAAGGAGCGAGAGTCGGGAGCTGGAGGTGGACGAAGCTCCAGTGACAGAGGGAAGAAAGGCGGCCCACAGATGTTTGAAAGGCTTGCGAATTAGGGGTGTTTAGTGCGGGAGCACTGTGTGCTGTGTTGGGACTTTGTGTGAATAAACGTGTATTTTTGTACTTATACTGGTGTCTGTCTGATGGTGTTTGGACCAGTTCTCTATCTATCTATCTATCTATCTATCTATCTATCTATCTATCTATCTATCTATCTATCTATCTATCTATCTATCTATCTATCTATCTATCTATTATACAGTGCCTATCTATCTATCTATCTATCTATCTATCTATCTATCTATCTATCTATCTATCTATCTATCTATCTATCACACGGGAAAAAGTGCTTGAAACTGCTGAAAGTGCCTGCTTGTTACTCCAGGACATCTTAACTTTATTTGTACCAACACACTTAAATTACAGTTGAGATCATAAAACAGATGTTTTATTCTATAAATCAGATATTTAACTTAATTGTGCCATTTATCTCTATATTGCTTGGAATAATTTAAATGAACTGTATGTTAGTTTAGCTAGTTTAGGTTGTATTATATTGATAGAAGTATTTTCGTAGTTATGTTAAAATGTTTGCCTATATATTAGAACATTAGAACTTTACAACAAGAACAGGCCATTCAGACGATTAAAGCATCCCAGTCCTATCCATTTAATAACATCAAGTCGAGTTTTGAAAGTCCCTAAAGTCTTACTGTCTACCACGCTACTTGGTAGTTTATTCCATGTGTCTGTGGTTTCCTGTGTAAAGAAAAACTTTATAATACTTGTGCAAAATTTACCCTTAACAAGTTTCCAACTGTATCCCTGCATCCTTGATGAACTCATTTTAAAGTCATGGTCTCAATCCACTGCACTAATTCCTTTCATTATTTTAAACACTTCTTTTGCTTAAACTGTAAAGGCTCAGCTCTTTTAATCTTTCCTCATAATTCAACCCCTGTAGCCCTGGAATCAGCCTAGTCGCTCTTCTCTGGACCTTTTCTAGCGCTGCTATGTCCTTTTAGTAGCCTGGAGACCAAAACTGCACACAGTACTCCAGATGTGTACTTGTACTCCACACGTCAGGGTGCTATATAACCTGACATTCTATTAGCCTTCTTAAAGGCTTCTGGTTGATAGTGTCAAGTCCACTACGACTCCTGTGACTATCCTAGTGCATAGTCAATGGAAGGTTCAATTACAACCCTACAAGCTAACTTGTAAATGGATATTCTAATTATTTCTTGCCATTCTGACCAGAGACTAGTTCAGTATATGATCTGCCTTGCAGTTGGTATGGCATGGAGGGTAAACTGGACCTGTGTGACCGAGTGTGGGGTTCTATGAAAGGGTAATGGACTTCATGCCCCATTCAGTGTTAGTTCCTGCTTTATGCTCCATGCTGCTAGGTTAGGTTTCACAGATCAAAGTTGGATAATGAGGGTACAGAAGAGGAATTGAATTGATGAAAGGATGATGTTAGATATATTATGTTGAAGCATATCACGTATATCAGAATAGTGCATGGTTTGAACAATGAATCTAAACTAGCAGGAATTAGGTTCCATAAAAACTTTACAGTAATAAAGTTCTCAATAGTTTTGATTTTACTGACAGTCACATTTTCTACTTCAGCAAACAAGGTAGTTTTTACATGTTAATCAGATAATTTTCAAGCAAATATCAGTTTAGGCCAAAAAGAAAAAAATCCTTAAGGAAAGCAATAACTCCATTGATGCAAAAACTGTTTAGCATTATTTAACATAATTATTTCTTTTAGTACATCACATTGTTAATGATGAAAGGAGTTTCATCATATCACTGAAACACAGAATAAATATCCATCCATCCATCCATTTTCCAACCCGCTGAATCCGAATACAGGGTCACGGGGGTCTGCACAGAATAAATATGAGAAGCCCAAATAATTTTAATAACAGTTTTAATAAACCAGTAAAATAACAAAAAATGATGAACAAATGGAGATCACAAATTACTTAAATGAATATAAAAGAAAGCAACTCCTTGCTTGTGCTTTCAGGGCTTACCTCAAAGTGAACTGAAGCTCTGTCTGCCTGGCGGGGTGGTTTACCCTTTACATTATGTCACTTCATTCACTTCCTGTCTCTCTGTTTCTCCCTAAGCTCTGGTCTTTCTTTTTGCTTGCCTACAACTCTTCCTCCAACTCACTCTTTTAGAGAGTGTCATGCATATGCGTCAGTGGACCACGCTGTACACTCTTCTGAGGTATGTACTTCCACTCTGGGACGAAAGGGGGCACTGGTGCTAACCTTCTCCTTTGTTTTTCCCTCCTCAGTGCTGAGAAGATTCCCAGTGAGAGCAATTGACTCCACCCCATCCGGTTCTTCCGCTACATATCCCATGGTTCCCAGAAGGAGGTGTCACCCAATATAAGAATGGACACCAGTGACTATTATAGGCTCACCAGCCAAGAAAAAGGTTCCTCATTAGGACCCTGCTTTTTTGTCTGTTCAGTGCCATCAAGTGCATGTTTTTAAGTGGACTGTTACCTAATTAAACTTGGGATAACCAGGTTGGCGTCCCAACATCTTCTCTTTGTGGACCTGCAGTTCCTTCTAATGACCACAAGAGGGGCTTTTAAACCTCACATGGGAGGGAGGGGGCATGAGTTAATGGGGTGGCTAGTGGGGCCTGACCCACCCTAACTGATGCAGCAGGTTACTAAAATATCCATCCATCCATCCATTACCCAACCCGTTATATCCTAACTACAGGGTCACGGGGGTCTGCTGGAGCCAATCCCAGCCAACATAGGGCGCAAGGCAGGAAACAAACCCCGGGCAGGGTACCAGCCCACCGCAGGGCACACACACACCAAGCACACACTAGGGACAATTTAGGATCACTAATGCACCTAACCTGCATGTTTTTGGACTGTGGGAGGAAACCCACGCAGACACAGGGAGAACATGCAAACTCCACGCAGGGAGGACCCGGGAAGCAAACCCAGGTCTCCTAACTGCAAAGGCAGCAGCACTACCACTGCACCACCGTGCCGCCCTTACTAAAACATACCTAAGGTAAAAGATATTTTTCTGAAAAGTTTTTTTAAATCTTAGGTATATATGTTAATAATCAACAAATACAATAATAAAATCCATCCAAACCCTAAGGAGCTCTGTCTTTTGCCCAGTGGCCATCAGACCTTAGTTTATTCTTTGTTAATTAGTATTGTCTAATTTTATTGTAAAGCACTTTGAGCTACATCATTTGTATGAAAACGTGCTATAGAAATTAATGTTGTTGTTGTATGTGGCTTATCTTTAATAAACAACAGAGAAACACTCTGTATGATTTCAATTATGGATTAGTTTTCCATTCCAAATTTAGCTTGAGGGAGGTTATTTCAATGTATATGGTATATTTTATATACAGCATTTTCCTATTTGACACACTCAAAAGCAGCTCCTGGAGTCAAAAAAAAAGTGGCTTGGCAATCTGAGAAAATGTCTACCATGTATCACACACACAGGAGGGTGGACTAGGGACAGTTTTGGGGTCCTGACTATGGAAAAATACTGTGAATGCCCATCAACTTCAAGTGCCGAGTATCACCCAGAGTGAAAAAATGACCACTACAGAGTCATATCTTTAAAACAAATGGCAACAATCTGAATATGGGCTCACTTTCTGAAATTATGTGAGACAAAGTACGCTGTATCATAGCTTATATCATTAATCAGCCGCCGCTGCACAGATGACAAATAACCAAGTAACCATCTGAAACCAAAGTCTGAAAAGTCAACTACAGAATCTAATTGCAAAAGCCTACAAATGCAAGAAAATCGAATACTGCATAGGCCATTCTTGATATTAACACAGACAAATGATGGCTTTTCAAAACTGTACTTTTCTGGATTTCTTTGCAGGAAAGCCCTTAATCAGATTATTAAAACCCAATTTAAAAGCTATGTCGGGGTTGATTTGAATTTAGTTTTGTTAAGTTTGACTTGATTGTAGATTGTAGAATGTTACATGCTTTTAATGAATTCAATAAAAATAAATAAATAAAATAAAATAAAAATGATTTCACTCTCGATTGGTATCAGAGTCAAATGATCCAGTCTTTCCTGTCCCATTCTGGATCACAGCCCATTCTTCACTAGCCTGAACTTCGAGAAAGATCACTCACCTCTTGCGTTTGTGTCAAGCAATGACAGGTAAAACCTGAGAGCAACATTTACATTTGGAAGATGTCCTGCAAGTATTTTATCTTTAAGAAACTGCAAAAGCTGTGGAGCGGATGAAATGCTTTTAGTGCTTATAAATGATCTAAATTTAACAATCTGCTAACCACTAAGCCACTGTGCCTCAAAAAAGAAGAGAAAAAGACAGAACAATAACCACAAACAAACACAACAAATGGCTTCAAACTAGCAATAAGTGAATTTATATATGTATATAATTTATCAGAATCAATAAGAATTCACTTTATTGGCCAGGTGCTCTAATGTGTACTGGAATTTGTCCTGATAGTATAGGTGCAAAATGCAAAGACAACACAGAATACAAAAGATTAATATAAGAAGATAAAATATAAAATGATAAACTATGGTGCAGTAGGTGATGCCCTGGGTGAGCTGGATCAGCAGTGATCTTTGTGGCCCTCTTCCTTATCCTGGACTCATATAGGACTTCAGTGTGTGGTAAGTTAGAGCCAGTTACATGCTTTGATGATGAGCTGCAGATTAGTCTTAGCCTGAATGGAGGCAGCACCAAACCAGACAGTTATAGGTGAGGTCACAATGGACTCGATGATGGCTGTGTATAATTTGACCATTATAGCTTGAGGGAGATTGAATTTCTTCAGCTGACACAAAAAAGAACATTCTCTGATGGGCTTTCTTAATAAAGCATGTGATGTTATTGTTCCACTTAAGGTTTTATGACAGAACAGTGGCGCGAAATGTAAATGATTCTGTCATCCAAACAGCTGAGCCATTTATACCAAGTGATAGGTGAGCAGGTGACTGCTTCCTGAAATCTATAATCATCTCCTCAGTTTTTTGGATGTTAAGGCCCAAATTATTATGGCTGCACTGCAGTGTGAGATTTTCCACTTTTTGTTTTTTTATATGGTCTCATCATTGTGTGATGTCATCTGCAAATTTAAGAAGTTTGACAGACAAATCACCAGACGTAGTCAGTTGTATAAAGTGAGATATATATGTAATATATGTATATACTAGGGGGCTTTGCCACCTGCTCACTTCGCTTGCCAATCCCCTCGGCCTGCGCTACGTGTCAGTCACTTCTCATCTCTGCCACTCGTTTATGTGGATTTCACTTTCACCAAACAACAAATCTTTTAATTCTCACTGATACGCCTCTTCATTGGGAAGAAACACTACTTTTCCCTGATGGCAACACGTATTAGAAGATCTACAAATCTCTGACTTAAAGTTTAAATCCACACAATATATTTGATCTGTTTTCGCACTATAGAAGATTAGCCTGGCTACAGACAGACACACAGACCAACAATGTCCAGAACGGCACAATGCACAAACCCCAATAAAGCTCCGTCCTTTCTTCTTTTGTCCGACCACTCCTCTCCCACGTGCTCTGCCTTCTTCCTTCCAACTCCGGCTCGCTTGCCTCTTTTATACCTCACCCGGAAGTGCTCCAGGTGCTCCTTGATCAAGTTCTGGCAGCACTTCCGGGTGTGGTGGAAGTGCTGCATGGGAATCCGGCAGCACTTCCAGGCGTGGCGGAAGTGCTGTAGGCCACAGCTCCAGAACTGTCCAGGTGCCCCTTGGTGGTGGCCACGGGCCCGCGCAGGGTTGAGCTTCTAAGCTCCAGTCCTGTGGCCCTGATGTAAACCAGGGGGGCTGCCCTCTCGTGTCCCGGGGGAGGTACTGCTGGTGATATGTCCACTCCCCTGGTCCTCTCCTCAAAAAGACGTCCCGGTCGGGTAAAGTCCCTGGCTGTCTATCACAGCTCTTACGTTATTTCACCGAGTAATGATTTCCGTTTGTTTGTGCTAATGCGATCTTTACTATAATTTTTTTGATACTTTCAAATTTTAGTTTTTACATTATCTTTAACTTGCTCTGCATATGTATCGCGCCAACGTTTTTGAACCTCTTTACGATGTTCTACTTCGTCATCTACTCTTTGTCTTTTATTTCCGGCCACGTTGTGGTTAAACCTCTTGGCACAAAGTCTCTTCTCGCGGGACGTGAAAGTATCTCTCTGAAAAAGTCACGTCTCGTCCCAGGATAGAAAGTCTTGTCTCGTCTCAGGATTTTTTTTATTATAATAAAGAGATGTATATGTCAGGCTCATCTGAAGTGTGCACTACCATTCCAGAACACGAGGGGGCGTTGTCGTCGATGGTAACATCTTCTCCCTTTTCTCCTACAGCTTTGAGAAGCCACCCATTGAGATCCCTTTGCTATAAAAGAGAGACGCTCATGAAATGGCACGTCTCACTCAGAAGACAGCAGACTGATGACTGGAGCTCCTAACTGAAGTACCAGAGAAAAAGATCAAAGAAGCCTCTTATTTAATTTTTTGTTAACCTGCTGTCCATTTTACTTTATTGAACATTCCATGGGGTGCCGGTTTTGGTTAAGGACTGTGTAATTATTAAAAAGGGCACCTGGCCAGTACCCCAATACTTCCTTCATGACCAGTGTACTCCCACGATTGACAAGTTGACTGACTCACTCACCCATCAACAAAACACTATTTATTCCCCGTTTAGTTAAAAAACATACATTTGGTAGGAATGTACATTTAGGACAGTAACTTTAAAGTAATTTAGTTAATAAATGTAAAGTAATTGAACCACCTGGTCATGAAGAGGGAGGTGTACAGGGTGTGAGGCAGTGTGAAGAAACATGAAATGCTTAGAGGGATGAAATGTGTCAATAGGTGGAGCTGAAGGTAGCCGACACAGACGGAGAAATCTGGTCTGGTTTGCTCAGTTTGTCAGCATTGTCAGCCCACCCAGGGTAAGTGGATGGAAAAATGACATGAAGTCAATTTATTTTTTAATGTTTCTTTTATTTCCTGCCTTTCAGCCAACAATCCAGATCTGGATGAAGTGGGTTTGACAATGGATGGGCCGAAGGACTGCAGTCTGCAGAGTGAGAGTGCTATTGAAACACAGTTAAACTGAGAAGCGAGCTCTCATCTTTTTATGGTTTCAGCTGTACTCTCATGTTCTCCCTTAGGACACATCATTAATTAGTGCACTCTTCGATGAAGCATCACTTGCCAACACTTACTAACAATTCCTTATAGAACTTCACGGCATTGGCTGCCTGTGCTCATGGCTCCCCACCAGCAGTTCACTTCAAGTCTTATGTGATTAACATTAACAACTCTGTGCCCAGCCAGGCATTGGAAGTGACTGCACATTGCCACATCATCTCCTATGTCCACCATGCACAGATGCGTTTATTCTCACCAGTATTTCCTTTTGCCACATAAGATTAATTATAGAGTAGTTGACTGGCATGCCTCCCAGTGCAGACATCATTAAAAAGGCCACCATCAGACCACATAAACAAACAAGAGGAGCTGTACTATTCAGAGTACTTTTCAATGGGTTTAACATGAAAGGCACTATATTAATTAAAATAACACTTCAATGATCCTTTGCAGTAAAGCATCACAAGGTGTGAAACAATTTCCTGATTGGATGGATTGCAGGAAAGCAATGTGCCATTTCAGCTAAGAAGGAGGGCTGTAAAACACACAGGCCCACTTTCATTCTCCATATGTGACTCCTTAAATGAATAAGCACTGGGAAAACTCAAAGTATCAAAAAGACAAAAAACAAACTCCAGGCTACCCTGCTGGGTCAGCCTATCACCAAACTTGAACCTTTTTCGAACAAAGCCGGATGTCTAACACACTTGCGCACCACAGTCCTAAATCAGAATGCTCCCTTTTCTCGTCCCTTTTCATGTCCTTACCTTTTCCTTCACAAACTCTGACCCCTTGGCTCCCAACTACAAGCTACCACTATAGGGGCATTTAAGCTTAGATCAGAAACTACTTCTGGATTTGTCCTGGGCATAACATCCTGGGTCAGAAATAGCCTGAACTCCTGAAGCCATTCATGCAAAACTCTCCAGAGCAGCTCCAGGTGTTCCTGCTATGCTGAACCCCATTCATACAAACAGAGGGGACATTTTTCAAGTAGCCTTACGCTCCTTTCCGTGAATCCATGCAACTTTAATGAGCCTAAGTTACTTGTAAAATAGCACTTTACTTTCCATTTGGTGTAGATCATTGCAATTATTTATTTCAGTTCAGTTTTTCTATAGGTCTACTCTATAATGTGAGTTCTGATAATTAAATGACTTGCTCAGAGAGTCAATGATGTCAACTCAAATTTCAGTTTTTGACCATATTTTATACAGTTCCTTTCTGCAGAGATCACCATTCCATTGCACATAGCAATGAATTGCTAGGAGTTTAGGTGATGTGCTTTGGCTCACACAGTAAGTCAGAAATATCAGTTGTATATATTGTGACCGCTCCCCAAACCCCAACACAGACAGGATGAGACACAAGTTCAGCACAGCACACGCCTTATTCAGGTGGAGCAGTGTTGTCTGTTGCTCCCCACTTCACAGCACAGTACAGAAAGTACCCATCATGATACAATATAATATAGCCCTTCTTCTTTTTCTCTCTCTTCTTCGCTCTCTCACTTCTTCTGTCACTTCCTCTCCTCCTCGCAAGCTTTATACTCCATTTCCCAACTCTGGCTCCCTGGCTGGTTGTGAGGCGACTCCTTTTATAGTACATCTGGAAGTGCTCCAGTTTTTTCTTGACCTCCTTCTGGCTTCACTTCCAGGTGTGGCGGAAGTGGTTCCTCCAAGGACTCAACTGCACCTGTAGCACCCCCTGGTGGCACCCATAGAACTCAACAGGGCTGCTCCAAACTACAACTCCTGACATGACCTGTGGGGATCTGTGTTGCTATAGCAACCCAGGGGGGGCTGCCCCCTAGTGTCAAGGGGAAGATAGTGACTCCAACATGGTATCTCCCTCGGTCATTCCACCCAGCCGGCGTCCCAGCCGGGTAATGACACTGGCCATTTGTCACAATATATAAATGCAGTGTGGTGTAGTAGTTAAGTCTTTGGACTTTAAAACCTGAGGCTGCAGGTTCAAATCCTATTACTAACACTGTGTGACCATGAGCAATTGTATATCACAAATGTTGCAAGCCTCCCAGGAAAAAGCCATCTTCCAAATAATAATAATTATTACTAAAGGGGACTGAAATAGTTGCTTCATGATTTAAAATCCAATGTGTAAATCCTTATACTTTATATACAGCACATTTCTTCAGTGGAAACCATCCCATGGCACCTAACAAGTGTGGTGAAACATATAAAAGGACACCACCAATAGTTGAGTGTCTTACATCGAGTCGAACAGTGTCTCAGTAGTGGGGAATAAACCAGCAGCCTTGTTGTGAAAAGTCTAATAATCTTAACTTGCTGGAAATGTTTTATAAATTGTCACACACGCATGTCTGTGGACCACCCTCTGGGGCTCCTCTGAGGTATGTAAGTGTGTGTAAGTTACATCTTCTAAATGTCCTGGGATGCATCTTCAGTGATGTTCCTGAGGTCATGGGGTGTTTTCGGGTCTTTACATATCAGACACCCTCACCCAGGTGAAACAGCCAGGGTTGATCAAGACCCGACTTGCGTCCCAGCAGCAGCCACCCACAGATCAGCCCTCTTAATCAAAAGTCACCTGATAGCTTTCTCTGCGGCTTCACTCATGGATTTAATGGCCCTCCTCCTCCTCACCTCTTCTCCTGTAATGCCTAGCTGTTTGAGAACTTTGCAGAGTGAATGTCCTGCAAAACCTCTATGGACTCACACAGCATCTTCCAGCCCTCTGTTCCAGCACTTCTCCACCAGCTCTTGGCAGTTTGCGTGTTTCTTCTCATTTGCTTTTTCCATGTGCTCCTCCCAGAGCACAGTGAGATCCAGCATGATCAGGTGTTTTGTCACCTCAGAGATGATGATCATGTCTGTCCAGAGTGATGTCATAACAATATGTTGCAGAAACTTCAGCTGCTTGTCCAAGTCAACAAGCAGTAGTCAGGCTGGGGCCATAGAGAGGAGGCCTGTCCTCGTTTTTGGTTTTGGACAGGATTTCTGTCCAGCTTTCACAAAAGAGATCTTCTTTATGGTGTGATGGTACTTGCTGGACTGGATGGCAGTGGCTATACTCTAAGTAACTGTCCTAAGCACCTGGTCATGGCATGGGCGGTAGTGGCCTTCCCCAAGGGCCTTTGGGCAGCTGCTGAGGAGGTGTTTTAAGGATCATCTTCAAAAGCACAGGAAGGTGTTTTGTTCTTCATCGTTGACCGCTTGCACAAGGGATCAGACACAATGGAAGTTATCCCACATGATGTTAGACCAGGTAATCCTGTGCAGCAGTACAATCTCCCACCTCATCCATGCTCCCTGTTGCCTGAACCCCACTGTCCTGCTCACCTGCTCTTCCTCCATAACTGCTCAAACCTCTAAATGGATAAGATGGTGTCTCTCCTTGCCCTGAGCCTTGCCAACCTGCACCTTTAGGAGGTTTACAGTGTCTTCTCTGCCAGCTATTATGCTGCCCACTGGTGCTTTTTGTAATTGGCCTCCAGGTGACTGATTGAGATATCTTGAATAGAATGTGCTATTTCATATTTGGAAATATCAAAAGCTCCCATTAAAAGAATTAATAAATTTTCAAACTCATTTGTCTTAAGACAGAGAAACATTCAGTGCAACTTCAATTACAGATTAGCTCTGTAAACAGTTGTGCATACAGTGAACAAGCATGTCCTCTGTACTTACAGGGTGTTACACTAAAAATAACCTTATCAGAAGATTACAAGGGATTAATATTTCTCGGACATTATAATTCAGTGGCATAGTTTACCAAGACCTGCTCTCTGTCATGGTCTGCTGCAGCCCACAATTTTAGCATGAGACATCCACATTGATTATATAAGTAACTCTTCAAACATGTACATTTTTGAAAACTTTGAAGTTAAAGAAAAATGAAGTATAATTAGCCATAAATAGTGATGAGCAAAACAGCAGAGTTTCATTTTTCATACAGTTTTGCAAAATCGCCCTCAAAATTTGTTTCGCAGGTAACTTTTCAATTGCAAAATGCAAAACCTTGCTAAAATGAGGATGTGAAGTGGAAAGCAAGGAATATTGTTGTGTAAGGGTCATTCCTTAGCCAAAACTGCTGTCTTCTTCCTCAACCACCCTCGACCGCTGCCCGATCTTCCCCAGCTTCATCCACACACACTCATCTGCTCCGTGCACTGCCTGCCTGCATGCTCACACCACTCATTTAGGGTTAGGGTTAAAATAATCTGCTCTCACTTTCCACACCTTGTTAATGTGATCCAGGCTAGGATTTTTCAGTAGGCTTGCCAGTGGCAATATAACCCAGGCTGGTTCTTCTTCTTGCAGGTTAAGTGCCCCCTGGCTGTGCTCCATTTCCATGCTCTGCACCAAAATAAATTCTGTCATACTTTTGCTAATGAAGAATAAGGTTGCAGATGTGATGAAAATATATCTGCTGATGGCGTGAATTTCACTTATGGCAAAATACAGTTTATTTGAAAGTCCAAGTTTCACTGCAAATTCAGTTTTGCACAAATCATTTCACTCATCATTATTCATAAACTGTCCACAACAACTAACATTAGTACAAAATGCAATTTTTACATAACTTGAGTTTAACTTTGCTGTCTATGAAAGCTCTTTCAGCTGCCACAAACCTATCTGAGTCCTGTTTTTAAGTACAAGATATTGAAAAATCTTAGCAATCTCGTATTTTATGCAATATCTACTAATGTACTTAATTATATTCATTTATCACTGTTATTTTTGCATTTTGCTCATTTTTACAACATATTAATAAAAAAGATTGAATATATATGTGTTTAACCCAGCCACAGGGGATACACAAACCAGTGTGTTTCTTCATGCCAGTCCCAAGCCCGGATAAATGGGGAGGTTTACATCAGGAAGGGCATCCGGTGTAAAATTTTGCCAAATCAATATGCGGACAACAATACAAATTTCCAGTACTGTTAGCCAACAGGGTGCTGGCGGAAATTGGGCTACTGTTGGCCAAAGAAGAAGAAAGAGAAGAAGAGGGGGGAGACGTGTTCGGAGGCAGGAGGAGAGGAGGAAAGTAAAGAGAGTGGAACTGCGGGTAGGAACTTTGAATGTTGGCAGTATGACTGGTAAGGGGAGAGAGTTAGCCAATATGATGGAGAGAAGGAAGGTTCATATATTGTGCGTGCAAGAGACTAAATGGAAGGGGAGTAAGGCCAGGTGGATCGGAGGTGGATTCAAATTGTTCTATCATGGTGTGGATGGGAGGAGAAATGGGGTAGGAGTTATTCTGAAGGAACAATATGTCAAGAGTGTTTTGAAGGTGAAAAGAGTGTCAGGCAGAGTAATGATTATGAAGCTGGAAATTGGAGGTGTGATGATGAATGTTGTTAGTGCATATGCACTGCAAGTTGGGTGTGCAATGGGTGAGAAAGAAGATTTTTGGAGTCAGTTGGATGAAGTTATGAACAGTGTACCCAAGGGACAGAAAGTGGTGATTGGAGCGGATTTCAATGGGCATGTTGGTGAAGGGAACAGTGGATACGAGGAGGTGATGGGTAGGTATGGTGTCAAGGAGAGGAATGAAGAAGGTCAGAGGATAGTGGATTTTGCCAAAAGGATGGACATGGCTGTGGTGAATACGTATTTTAAGAAGAGGGAGGAACATAAGGTTACATACAAGAGTGGAGGAAGATGCACACAGGTAGATTACATCCTATGCAGAAGAGTTGATCTGAAGGAGATTGAAGACTGCAAAGTGGTGGCAGAGGAAAGTGTAGTTAAGCAGCATATGATGGTGGTCTGTAGGATGACGTTGGAGATCAAGAAGAGGAAGAGAGTGCAGGGCAGAGCCAAGGATCAAATAGTGGAAATTGAAAAAGGAAGACTGCAAGGTTGAGTTTAGGGAGGAGGTGAGACAGGCACTGGGTGGCAGTGAAGAGTTACCAGACACCTGGGAAACTACAGCAGATGTAGAAAGGGTGACAGCAAGAAGGGTGCCTGGCATGACATCTGGAAAGAGGAAGGAGGAAAAGGAAACCTGGTGGTGGAATGGGGAAGTACAGGAGAGTATACAGAGGAAGAGGATGGCAAAGAAGAAGTGGGATAGTCAGAGAGATGCAGAAAGTAGACAAGACTACAAGGAGATAAGGCGCAAGGTGAAGAGAGAGGTGGCGAAGTCTAAAGAAATGGTATATGATGAGTTGTATGAAAGGTTGGACACTAAGGAGGGATAAAAGGACCTGTACAGATTGGCTAGACAGAGGGACTGAGCTGGGAAAGATGTGCAGCAGGTTAGGGTGATAAAGGATAAAGATGGAAACGTACTCACAAGCGAGGAGAGTGTGTTGAGCAGATGGAAAGAGTACTTTGAGAGGCTGATGAATGAAGAGAACGAGAGAGAGAAGAGGTTGGATGATGTGGAAATAGTGAATCAGGAAGTGCAACAGATTAGCAAGGAGGAAGTAAGGACAGCTATGAAGAGGATAAAGAATGGAAAAGCCGTTGGTCCAGATGACATACCCGTGGAAGCATGGAGGTGTTTAGGAGAGATGGCAGTGGAGTTTTTAACCAGATTGTTTAATGGAATCTTGGAAAGTGAGAGGATGCCTGAGGAGTGGAGAAGAAGTGTACTGGTGCCGATATTTAGGAATAAGGGGGATGTGCAGGACTGCAGTAACTACAGGGCAATAAAATTGATGAGCCACAGCATGAAGTTATGGGAAAGAGTAGTGGAAGCTAGGTTAAGAATTGAGGTGATGGTTAGTGAGCAGCAGTATGGTTTCATGCCAAGAAAGAGTACCACAGATGCAATGTTTGCTCTGAGGGTATTGATGGAGAAGTTTAGAGAAGGCCAGAAGGAGATGCATTGCGTCTTTGTGCACCAGGAGAAAGCATATGACAGGGTGCCTCAAGAGGAGTTATGGTATTGTATGAGGAAGTCGGGAGTGGCAGAGAAGTACGTAAGAGTTGTACAGGATATGTACAAGGGAAGTATGACAGTGGTGAGGTCTGCAGTAGGAGCGACGGATGCATTCAAGTTGGAGGTGGGATTACATCGGGGATCGGCTCTGACCCCTTTCTTATTTGCAATGGTGATGGACAGGTTGACAGACGAGATTAGACAGGAGTCCCCATGGACTATGATGTTTGCTGATGACATTGTGATTTGTAGTGATAGTAGGGAGCAGGTTGAGGAGACCCTGGAGAGGTGGAGATATGCTCTAGAGAGGAAAGGAATGAAGGTCAGTAGGAACAAGACAGAATACATGTGTGTCAATGAGAGGGAGGTCAGTGGAATGGTGAGGATGAAGGGAGTAGAGTTGGCAAAGGTGGATGAGTTTAAATACTTGGGATCAACAGTACAGAGTAATGGGGATTGTGGAGTGAAAAAGAGAGTGCAGGCAGGGTGGAATGGGTGGAGAAGAGTGTCAGGAGTAATTTGTGACAGACGGGTATCAGCAAGAGTGAAAGGGAAGGTCTACAGGACGGTAGTGAGACCAGCTATGTTATATGGGTTGGAGACGGTGGCACTGACCAGAAAGCAGGAGACAGAGCTGGAAGTAGAAGAGTTAAAGATGCTCGTCACTGGGTGTGACGAGGATGGACAGGATTAGAAATGAGTACATTAGAGGGTCAGCTCAAGTTGGACGGTTGGGAGACGAGATTGTGTTGGTTTGGACATGTGCAGAGGAGAGATGCTGGGTATATTGGGAGAAGGATGCTAAGGATAGAGCTGCCATGGAAGAGGAAAACAGGAAGGCCTAAGCAAAGGTTTATGGATGTGGTGAGAGAGGACATGCAGGTGATGGGTGTAACAGAACAAGATGCAGAGGACAGAAAGATATGGAAGAAGATAATCCGCTGTGGCAACCCCTAACGGGAGCAGCCGAAAGAAGAAGAAGATTACATATATGTGTGTTTGATGAAATAAACAAAAACAAAACTAAAATGCTCCAACTATCTAAATGGTTAACAAAGTGCCCAAATGCACCTGAGTGTCATGCCCTGCTTCATTGATACTGGGTGGTGAATTCATGTGATTTAATTGAACTAGCATCCTCAAGTTATTAAAGCCCAATAGTTCTTACTGAGTTCTTACTGAGTGTGGTTTCCATCACACCCTGCTTTAGTGTACACCATTACAGCTACAGTACAATTGTTTCTGCATTTCTACAATGTCATCCTTGCCATACTTGATGACACATTAGGGGGACTCAGTAAATATGTGTTGGAGATGCTTTAATACCCAATGTCTTTGTCACGTTTTATATGGTTACTGCTGTAGTGCACAACTAAGTTCTTATTAAGTGCACTTTCACTTATGAGCCCAGCAGCTATGAAACATTGTACATATAATACTGTATTAGAAATGAAATGCAATGTGAACATAAAACTTCACATCCCAACATAAACACAGAAGTAACATCCAGTTATTCAACAATATACAAACATTCAGAATGGTTTTAGGACCAAATGTATATTAAAGTATTCATACAGAAGACTTTTTGAAAATAGTCTGATTACAGGTGACAATGTACCACTCTGAGTGCCACCACAGAAACCATGAAGTGAAAAACAATGAAGAACAACTAGAATGATTACTGTATAAAAGCAATATTTGAGAGCTGAAGTAAATAATCTCAGCAGCAGCTGTAACAAGATAGCGGAAAAGCATTGAATTAAATGCTAAGACTGATTGGGACTTCTATAATGGTGACTGTAGATTGTTTGGAGTTTGAGTGCCCTATAGCTAAAGGCTCTCTTACTCTTGTATTTTTGTTTTTTTAATTTCTATTAAAAAGGCCTACATCTTGTTATGTTGCCCTGAAGAACTGGCACTAATTAGCTCTGTTTGTGAAATTAGAGCTAAGCCATTTATGATTGGTCTATTTGAGAAGAAGGATTTTGAAATCAGCACTAAATTTAGCTGGAAGCCAGTCAAGTGATTTAAGGACCAGGGTTATAATGGTTGAATACCACCCTATGGCCCCTTACAGGTACAGTATAATTACTTCCATGAACTCTGTGAACTGAAGGATCACACAGTGAATTAATTGAAGGGGTTGAACTTGCAGTCCAATTGGTTTAATATCTAATGGCTGAATGCCTTGTTCACATTTTATATAGCACCTGTTCATTGTTCTACACTGATTTGCATTGATATGCTTTTTATTTTTTATTGAATAATTATTTTTCATATGTGTGCATTTTTTCTGTCATGTCTATAATTGTATAATGTCCCTTTAACTGTACATCCATTCCTTGGGTTTTGTGGGTGGAGCCCTAGGAGGCGGGGCCACACTGACATCACTCCTTCTGAGCTGTCTCTTTGGCTATTTAAGGCCAGAGCTGAGTAATTGTAGATCAGGAATTTTTGAGCTTGTGTTTGGAGTATTTGTAAGTATTGATATTCTTGTTGGATTTACTGGTTTTTGTGACTTTCTTGCTTCTGTATAAGGATTTCAACTTTTGGATTGTGCCTTGGGACTCATTTGCTTAGGATTGGCTATTTTTGCTCTTTTGAGCATTTTTGTATTTTTCTATTCCTTCTAATAAATCTTTCATTTATAAAGATTCTTTGTTTGCCCCTTGTACATAAGCCAATGGTTTGTGGTCATCCTTACTCTCTTTCATTTGTGGGGCTTTTGATATATTTTGAGACTTTTCTAGTTAGTTATATCTCAATTTTTGAGGCATGCAAGGTTGGAAAATGCAGTTAGAAATTAGAGTAAGCTAGATTGGGGTGGGCCTCTTCTGGGCAGGCTGGTAAAGGTCCCGGCCTGCCTTTTTTATTTTGTTATGTCTGTGACTCCTAATCACATCATATGTGAACATAACTCTTTACAGGCATGGGAACATGGTTTTCATATTTGTAGAATTTTAGCAAAGCCAGATTGAGTGTCTTGAACAAAATCACACACTGAATCAGTGGTGTGGATTGACCTGACAGTGTTTTCATAACCCAAATATTGTAGGTTCGCAGCAGCCAACAAGTAAAAGTCAACTTGGAACACAACCTCTTTACATTCTTTGTTACTTTTAATATGATGCTCTTCCACAAGGCACGTCACAAGTATTACCTACGTACTTGTACATTTAGAGCACTGGTCACTGAAATGACAAGTCAAGAGCTGCAGATTAAGACAGAAGCTTTGGGGCTATACTGTACACCAGCGTCATCACTCTTCATTTACAAACAGCAGTGAAAATGTCAGGGTCTCACTACATACTCATCCGCATGCCAAGTACATTTAAGTTACATCGATGGAAACCACTTGCTCCTTGTTTAGCCTTTATCAACTCACTAGCTTACCACATAATTTTGTTCATTTTGAAGAATCCTACAGCATCCTCTACAGTATGCCTCACTGGCTTAGGGACGTGATTCAGACATTGCCTGAAATCCGTGACAGGAGTTCCCTAGATTCTTCAGATCTTGCCTAAATAGAGATCTTCATTTCAGCCATAATTATAGTGCTAGTCTCAGATCTTTCTTTTCTGCACCATTCTTTTCTACCCGTGAACCTGTGTTAGGATATAGCGGGTTGGAGAATGATTGACTGACTGACTTTTCTACCATTTAGGTGTGTTTATCTTCAGTCTATCTGTCTACATGTAATGGTCCAACTCACAATGTATCCATTTTGTTGAAATTTGGAACATTTATTCTTCGAGAAAATTTGTTGAAATAATTCAATTTTGGTTGAGCTTCCCAAAAGAGTGTGTGCTATACAAATTTTGAAATTCAAAAACTCCCATTTAAATTGCATTGGCAATTTTTCAGAATTGCCTATGTTTAAACAGCGACACATTCTGTGCAGCCTCAATTTACTGAATAAACTATAAATGGAGAAATCTCTAAAGAAACAAGATGACGTTGCTGATGAGACTGATTGTCTTGAAGAGAGCTACACGCTGAGCTAAGACAGGCAGACCGCCTACTCACAGACGTTGAAAGCGAGTTTAAAACAACCCAAGCAAGAGTGTGTGCATTTTTTTGCTGAAAATGTCCCATGGGCGATGCTGATTTTCATCTGAGATATTTTTAGCAGGTTTCAGTGTGGATGCTACCCTTATGTCCTAGTATTTGTGACAAGAGGCTGTCATTGTAGATTAACAACATAAACAGTATGAAGGAAATACACAAATGGGAACAATCAAAATAGAAATGTGCAGAGAAAATAACAAGAATGTTAACCCTCTGTGCCCACGTAAACAGGCTTAAACCCCTGTCTGTCAAGCAGAGGGGTGTCCCCTTTCTCACGTCCTGCCCTCCTCAGCTCTTTCCACACTCTGACCTTTTTCCTTCCTCTCAGCTGAGTTTTTACTTGAGCTGCCCTGGACACGGTGCTCTGGAGTTCCTCTGGCCTAGAGACAGATTTAAACTTCTGACCAAGACCCCAAATCACTACAGAGGGCAAGAGTGGCGTTTGGGGCTGGCAAGTGGGGTGACCGCCCCAGGCCCCGCTCCTAAGGGGGCCCCACTTTTGAGGTCTGCATGTCCCTTTCAAGTGGATTTGTCAAATTATATTTTCCAATTATATTTTGATAAAGTCCGTGTGTTATCTTGCAAAAATTTCACTGAATACTGTAATGAGAAAATCCGGTGTATGTTAACATTATTTTTATTAAATTCGTGCACACGTTTATACAGTCCACACATACTGGTAACAGCGTTTGACGTAACCGGCCCTGCATGGGATTGGTTGGCTCTAGGCCACGCACGCCCCTAAGGCCGCCTCTGACAGGGGGTCAGAATGGCCTTTACTCTGGGAACACCAGTAGCTAATTTGAATTTAATACTCCAATATTTCAATTTATGGGGAATGGGGATTCTCAGTTATCAATCTCTATTCATTTTCACGACCTAATTAATGTTGCAATATTGTGTTGTCAAATTGATTTATTTGTATTGTCACACACATGCGCATGGGAGGCAGCTGGGAGGACCAAAAGAAAGTAATTCCACACCAGGCCAGGGGATGGCAGGGTTAAGTAACCCTTTCCCTTTTATCCCTACAGACCACGGAAAATTCTGCCTGGAACCTCTGACATCACTTCCGGTTCCAGTCCCAATGACGTCACTTCTAGTTCTGGGCCCAATGACATCACTTCCCCTGCCAACCCAGCCGACTTCCTTCTGTGAATCAGTTATTTTGTGGACTCAAACTGTACAATTCCATTTTCACTTGTTGCAGCCCCAAACCTTTTTGACATCACATTAAGATTTAACAAAAGCAGAAAGCCAGCTACATCTCTGATATATTTGATAGCAAGACATCAAATATATCTGCAAACATCAAATGCCTGCTTTTTGAAATTCTGTTAGTCTAGTGCCAATGCACTCTGAGGTTTTTCTCATAAGCAAGACAGGAGGTTCAAGGTAAAATAATCTTACTCACTAATCATGGCATCAGAGACTGGCATCATAACAACATAAGACAAATAAAATGTAAGGTCAGATCATTAAAACTGATGAAAATAAATGGAGGGATTTTATGCTTAGACTTTTTGATGCACCAATAAGACCGTATCTGGAGAGAGTTGTGTCTGGTCATAAATATATCTGATGTACTGTATACACCATATGGCACATTGCTACCAAATAAAATACCCTTTGTGGACCATCTGGCACACAGAACGTCTGCCTGAGTGTGTCTTTAATTGATTGTTGTTTTCCCATCACCTGTGAGTTTTTCTTTTCCTCTGTCCTGTTGCCCCCATTCACAAGTATATCAGGCATAAAAGACACACACAGTGTTACTACATACTACTTTAGTGTTTTATTAACTCTTTCAGGGCAGATGTCGACTTTTGTTGAAATTCAGTGGTAGAGGACGGTAATCAGCCATAAATGGCGACAAAACTTGCCATAATGTTTTACTTCGAGTCTCTTTGCTAGAAGAAAAGTTAGCTTTATTGATTTGACTTTGATTACCTGCACATGCGTGAGTAGCGAACAGCAAATGACCCCTAAAATGGCATCGACATCTGGCGAGAGACACAAGCGAATGCACAAAGCAAAATACTCCGTCAACGACATTTTGAGTAGTATCGCCAAATCGGACTCTGACTTGTTGGACTCTCTTTGCTAGAAGGAAAGTTAGCTTCATTGATTTGACCTTGATTACCTGTGCATGCGTGAATAGCAAAGAGGAAACAACCTCTAAAATGGCATCAACATCTGGCGAGAGACCCAAGCGAATGCACAAAGCAAAATACAACATCGATGACATTTTGCGTAGTATCACCAAATCAGACTCTGTCTTGTTGGACTCTGATTTTGATGCAAGTGATCTGAACATGGGGATTGAAAATCAAAGTGAGGTACCAGCTGATCGGTCTCCAGCTGAACATGGTACTGAACACACTTTGTGTAGCTGATGCGCCTAAGGCAACAGTCACTTGGGAGGACCGCCACTTACAATCACAAGAGGCACAAACCAGATTGCGTCGCACTGCCACGCGAAGACAGGCCAGGTAGCAGCTATTGCATTGCTACCAGCCATTGAGCTGCCCTTACACAGCCACCAGAGATGCTGAACAGGCGTCGACAGCAGCCACAGAGACATTTTTCTTCGATTTACGTGTGAAACCTTTGCTTTGTGTGCTTTTCAGAAAACTGAGTTGCCTGCAGAAAATATTCAACCCTCAAAGAGTTAATTCTATTGCAATTGCTAATTTATGTGTTGTATCATATTTGACAAACAATATTATATCATGAGGCGACTGGACAGTAGGGCACTATATATAAAATGATTAGAATCCATGGATGTCTCTTTGCATACTAGTTATGGCAGCAGAAGTACAAGTTAGCAAATGACAAGATGGCAGTAATGTGCACAGAGGTCTGTCCTCATCTCACTTATTAACAAGCAAGGGCTGCTCTCTTTAAAAGTCCCAGAACAAGAAGCTAAGCTCAGACAGCTCCCCTCCTATAGCTAGGCACCAGCAGGTATACCCAGTGACAATCCAGGTATCACCTTTTAACTTATTAAAGACAAGAATTTAATGAATGAGTGAATAAAATACTACCCAAAGATAATTAAGAAATCTAAATAAACAGATAGGTGCCTGTCTTTATACACTGACCCCTCCAGCAACACTGGACCCTGAACATTTCAACGGGGTTATGCAGCACCTCCTTTTGCATATGAAATTAAATGAAAAAAACAGGCTCTCCTGAGAATATTCAGGTCGGGATAACAAGTCTGGTCATTGAACAATAAAAACAGTCCATCCAGGGATGTGACTCACACCTGGGCAGACATGAAAATGTTTTGGGACTAAAGACTAGATGGGAACACAAAGAACACCCCTGACACTTTCACCTTCTTTGTCCATTTTGACCATCCATAGACATCATGGCGCGAATGGTAAGCACACCCCAGCACACTGAGTTTGGGTACAGATGTAGACTTTCACATGCCCTATAATGGTACTAAGATCACAGGTTCCCCTGATCCATTCCAAACTTGTCACCTGCTACATTTCTCATCCAATAAGCCTTTGTTGCCTAATTTTAGACTCTCCTGGCAAGGGAAGATTACTCTGTAAATGATAATTGTAGACCATATTAGGCTTATGTGTTACCACTTTTATGAATCTATTTTAGCAGCAGATTGCGTAAGGCAGACATTAACACTGGTCAGGGCGCCAGTCTATAGTAAGGCATACATACACACACACACACGCACACACACACACAGACATTTGACCAACTTAGAGTCAAGCATAGTCTTTAGGATGCAGGAGAAAAAGTTAAGGGCATGGAGAAAACAACATGCAGACCTGAGGAGAACATATAAACTCCACACAGACAGTCATCAGATCAGGACTGAACTAAAGGCTCCTAGAGATGTGAGGCAATGGCACTAACTACTGCACCACCATACTACATATACCCCCCAAATACAAATCAAAAGATACTAAATAAACATAATATTTTATCTTATAAACTAAATTCTACTTCATAAAGAATAGCAAGCAAGATGTACTTAAATGAGCAAAATTAACTTCACTTTATTAATTCAATATGTTGAAAACACACTAAATATGGAGTGATTTCACTGCGGGCGGCACGGTGGTGCAATGGTAGTGCTGATGCCTTGCAGTAAGAAGGCCTGGGTTCGTTTCCCGGGTCTTCCCTGCGTGGAGTTTGCATGTTCTCCCTGTGTCTGGTGCCCTGCCCAGGAATTTCTTCCTACCTTGCACCCTGTGTTGGCTGGGATTGGCTCCAGCAGACCACTGTGTTAGGATATAGCGGATTGGACAATGACTGACTGATTTCACTGCCCACTGATAAAAACGCACACACACACACCCTTTTTCAGTTGCACGTTCCTCAGTCCATGAAAGTTCAAAGCTGTTCAATGACATTCACGTGGGCCCCCATAAACCTGGTATTAACATGTGTTTTCAGTGATCCAATAAAATGTATTATTATTATTATTATTATTCACTGCACTTTTTATGGGATTGTGATTAGATTAATAAAATGGTCAAAAAGGGATATTGGCCACATTTCATACAAGTGCAAATGTGCATTTTCTATCCACACAAACTAACCACAGAAGCGGAAGCCGATTTGAATTTGTGAAGGGAAGTAAACACTGAATATCTGTTTGGACATGAGGCGCACACTGAAGATACATTTTAATGCCAGAATCTTAATGCAATCTGGCTAAATTACAAATGTATATCTGGATACAATCCCAATACAAAATACACATTAATGCCAGGTGTAAAGGGGCCATATGGTCTTAGTAAAGCCAGCTGATAACCCTTTTTAATTCCCATCTTTATGCTTTGTCTGTCAAATGTTGCCAGGACACACTCATTCAGAATAAGTCAACTTTTACTCACCAATTCACAAAACACACACATCTTTGGGACAGGCTGACACAGGGAGAAATGTAAGCTTCACACAGGTTCAGACCCAGACAAGAAATGAACCAGCGTCTTAAGACTTATGACATAGTGGCAGAAGACATTTCAGCTGTCACAAGGACAGAGACACAGCCAAGAGATGAACCAAGGTTTTAAGAGCTTTGACATGACAGCAAATATGCCAAGATAAGAGATGAGCCAAGATGAACCAAGAACTGGCAGCAGTGGTCATATAAATACAAACCAAGATAAGAGAAGAACCAAGAACTTAAGAGCTATGACATGGTGACAGCAGATATTTCAATTGTTACATAGGCAGAGACCAAGTCATGAGATGAACCAAGAACTTACGAGCTGTGTCATGACTACAGCAGATATTTAAAATATTACATAGACAGAGAGCCAGCCACCAGATAAACCAGGATCGTAAGAGCTATGACATGACAGCAGTAGATAGTTCCATCATCATACAGACAGACACTGAGCCAAGAGATGAACCAAGGTCTCAAGACCCATAACATGGCAGATAAGTAGACATTTCATTTGTCATATAGAGAGACACCAAGATAAGAGATGAACCAGAGTCTTAAAAGCTATGACAAGGTGACTTTAAACATTTCAATCATCATATAGACGGAGACCCAGCCAAAACATGAACCATGCTCTTAAGAAACACAGGAATGAGCTTTTGAGTTGAAGACAGGACTCTTGACCATTGCATGAGAGGGAAGAGGTGGGTCTTCAAGTCAAAAGCTTGTTCTTGTGTAAACACATTCCTTTCATGTGTACTGTTCTTTCCCATAAGTACTAATTTGTAAATATTTTAGCAAAAACTGCATTTTGCCTGCTGTAAACATACAACTAGATAACTTGATGTGTGGATTATGTTATGTGTCTCAAGTAACGTAAGATTTTTTCATTGATGTTTTTATATCGTTTGCTGTGGTTCAGCTCTGGTCTCCATTGATGATCATTTTATCAGAAGGTTTGTTATCTCTTTTCTCCTTGAGAACATGAGATTTTTTATTGGGCATCACTACAAACCACATGGGGTTAGTAACCTATAAGAAATATATTATTTTTCAGTGTAATATTCCTTTAAGAACCGTAACGTGGCAGTAGTAGCCATTTCATTCTATTTGATGCAACCATTCCACAATAGTACAAATGTGGCATATGAAACAACATGATCAAGTCATTTCCTTTTACATTTTTGTTTATCACGGTGCCAGAAATTGGTGACATGTTACACACTGGTGGGACATTCATGTAAGAATTTCACTGTATTCTGTTGTCAGATATGAGAGTGTAGGTTATTTTTCGGGGGCTTTGGTAATGGGAACACAGGGAGAAGAATAAAATTGTTACACTGTCGTTATCGTCCGTTTCCATTTGAAGATTAGAGGTGAAGTCCCTGCATGGTGTCAGATTCGCCTTGTCACCTCAAGCCCCGTCCCTTAAGGTCCTGCCAGTATTTAAGACGACAACAAGCAACAAGTCATCATTCAGTCTTGGACCAGCTTCTAAGAAAGATGGAACTCCACACTTGGAAGCTTAGATTTAAACTGGCACTGTAGCCATTTTTCTTTCATGCAGCACCTCCAGACAATACACACTTAAACGGGGCATCATCTAGGACCCCAACATTTTATTACACTTATCGTTCACTCTATACATGTGGCAATACTACTTCTAAAATTCTTAGCATTATTTGAGTAATATTTGAAGTACTGTGCTATATAGTGACCAAAAGGATACGGCCACTAATGCCTAAATGATAAACGTTTTATTTTAGACAGAGTGTGTTATCACAATGAGGTCATTTAAACTTCTGCGCTGCTTCAGTTTGTTTCTCACTTCTTGGATCAGTCCTGGCTTTGTCTGTTGCACACCAACATTTGTATATGTGGGTATGTTTTTGTGTTTACTTATACTCAACCCTTCCATTTTCTGATCTGCATATCAATTATTGCTATATGTTAGCCATTGTTATAGCTAACATATATGCCCACATCACACACTTAATCGCTTTTCTTTTTTACCTGCAACCCGAAGAACGAGTGCACCTTGCCCAATGATTAGATGAATTATTTTCATTTCGGCTTTCTTTTTACTTCTTTTGAAACACTTTTCTTTTTCTTTGACTGGGATGTCGCTAGAGGGTTGCTCCATAGGCTCACAGCCTTACACTTTTTAAACAGCCCAGTAATTAATTGGGCTCCAGAGGCCGGCCAGGCATAATGTACTCCGTCTGGCAAGTCCCTGCTCTGGAGTGTGTGTGTGTGTGTGTTGGAATCACTGGGCTTACCAAACTGAGAAGCTTTAAACCCTGTGAGAACCGCAGCTCACTATTTAATTATGTAAACCCAATGTCAGGCAGCCTGCATGCAGCAAGGTCAGTGGGAGATGCTGTTCCGCTTTTCTGAGCTCCCTAGATGACGGGTCCTTTTCAGGTCACTTTGGCTCTTGATTTTTTGTATATTTATTATTCTTAACGCCACATGCCAATGTTGAAGAGTCAAAATTCAGACACTCTTGTTAGGTTTCTTTATCTCTTTCTAACTGCCAGCTTGCACAAAGGGAAAGACTCAAAGCTTGAAATCCTCACGATCTTACTGTTCTCCTGACATTAAAAAGCTAAAATAACATTTTCAACGGTACCTGTTTGAATTCATTAAAGTGCATCTCCTTACCTGACAGTTAATTTCCCTGTATGGGTCAAGTGTGTCCAACTGCATGGTCTCTGAGTCTGTAACAATCCCAAGTCAAAAAAGGAGGACCCTCAAAACCCTGTATCAGGGAGCATCTGCTGGGCTGGCCTCTCTCTAGGTCCTCATCGTGCCAGAATGCACACACTGTATAAGCAGTGAGGCTGGTGAGCCACAGAACCTTAATATTTTGACAAGTAAGCATTTGCGGTCATCCAATCCAGACTGAGGCTGATATGGTGACATCACGGATGCTGCTGCTGCTGCTGCTGCTGCTGCTCCTTCTATGAGAAGAGACAGTGCAAAGCCTGCGCTCCCAGCACCCCCCACAACCCACCCCCTCTACCGTTTGTGTTTTTTTAAGACAAGACCCTGAAGCAACTTTCCCAGTGACTGCAAGCCAGGCCACGTTTCTCAGAAGCATGACGGGAAGAGTCTTCATATCTGCAAGTGACCTGTCAAGATGTGGAATATGAGTGACCTTGCGTTCTTTCAGAGGAATACAGGAGAGCATTATGACAATAAATACCTAGTAGGCAACAGTGGGGGTGGGAGCTGCCGTCACGTCTCTGACGTCTCTGTTCAAGGATGTTTTCTCAAGGATTTGCACATCAAATAAAATCTCCCAACAGGACAGAGCCATCAGAGAGCAGCCACCAGACAAAAGCTATTCTATAATCTCCGCTCTTTCGGAAAAGCCATCCAGCAACACACAGACACTGCAATTAGAGCAGCCTGTTTTGCTTTCTTATTCATTGTGAGCATATTCCTAGATCCACAATTCCTGTGAAGTGGTGGCTGTGACAACAATTGCTATTGTACTGGCATTTACAGACAGAAAGGCGCTTCAGTTTGTCTTCGTTGTGTCTATGTACGTAAAACCCCATTTGCAAAAACAGCCTGGATGGTATGCACGTAAAATAAATGCAAACAAAAATAGAAAGCAGTTATTTGTAAATGCTCTTTTCCCAATATTTAATTGAAAGCAGTACAAAGTCACAGATATACTGTATACTGTTTTACCTCATAAAATTAACATAAATTCATAAATATAAGCTAAATCCCATTTTGATGCCTGCAAAACACACCAGAATAGTTCGGACAGGTGCCTGTTTACCACTGGGATGTGTCAGAAAAGCCTGTGTGGAGCTTTCCACAGGTAAATACAAGGTGATTAGGCAGCAGGTGATGTTACCATCATTGGGTATAAAGAGAGCATCCCCGAAAAGCTCTGATGTTTTACAAGCAAGGATGGGTGAAGGCTGGCCACTTTCTGCATGAGCCAATAGTTGAACACCATCTGTGGTCCATAACATCGTTAAAAGGTTCAGAGAATCCAGGCAAATCAGCATGCGTAAAGAGCAAGGTCGCAAACCAATATCAAAGGCCCACGATCTTCAAGCCCTTCAACTAAACTATACAGAAGAATATTTTCCCGTAGTGAACATTCAACTTGGGCTCAGGTGTACTTCGAGAAACCGTTGTCAGTAAGCAGTTTGTCACAGCGTCTACAAAAACAAGCTAAACCTTGCAAAAACCTCAAATCCAGAAATGCTTTCAAATTCTTTAGGCTAAGCTCATTTGAGAAAGTGGAAATGTGTGCTATGGTCTCACAACTCCACCTTTACACTTGTTTCAGAAGAAAGTGGACATTGTGTTCTCCAGATCAAAGAGCAGAAGGACCATCCTTTGTTACCAACACCAAGTTCAAAATCCAGCTTTTGCCATGGTATTGGGGGTATGTTAGTGCCCATGGCATGGTAAACTTGTATATCTGTGAAGACACCATTAATGATGAAGGGTACATATGCATTTTGGAGCAACATATGCTTCCGTATAGATGTTGTCAGGAACAGTCTTGGTTATTTCTGCGAGACAAACACCAAGCCACATTCAGCACAGATTACAACAGTGAGGCTTGGTAGTCAGAGATGGTGGCTGCTAAACTGACCTGTCAGCAGTCTGGCCCGGTCTTCTATTAACTCTTAACTACTTGCACCATTTCTCATCTCGTAAGTACTTGCATGGTGTACTTTATGCACCAGTGTTAAAATGGCTATTTGTATGCATGCTGTGAAGTTGTAATATAAAAAATTGCAATAATATTAAATTGTACCTGTTTTAATGTAATTTCACATTACTGGACAGTATGACACAGTCTAAGACTATCTGAAAATAAACCTGATCATTTCTCCAGTGCTCATTCCTCACCGGTCATACTTTCATCCACTGCAGGATTTGCAAGTGCATCACATTTCACTTTAGTTGTTGAATGTTTTTGCAAAGTCATTGCAAGCAGAACATCTCATCATTGTTATACGAGGTGAGACACAAAAATAACCGGACTGGGCTTGGGGCTTTCCTGGAAAACTGTCTGGAGGTCGGCTGAAAGTGAATCATAGAACTATATCCCCTCCTACACGCCCTCTCAAACTGCCGACCAGCTAGGTATATCCTATGAAGAGCCCAGTCAGTATTTGCACAACAATCATTACACGAGTTGCTGCTATAATGTCGGGTGAAAAAATTGAACAGAAAATCAACATCAAATTTCTTGCGAAACTGAACAAAACGGCCACAGAAACTTATGAGATGATAAAAACAGTGTACAGTGATAACAGTTTGTCTCACACACAAGTTTCTGAGTAGCACAAACGTTTCAAAGAAGGACAAGAAAATGTGGAACGTGTTCAACGCACAGGTCTCCCACGATCGTCTCGGACAGATGAAAACATCAGATTGTTCGAAATGATCGTACTGCTTTTTCCGTAAAGCAGTTTTTCACTGACAGTAACATTCCTGTCCTCGATCATCCTCCCTATTCGCCCAATTTAGCTCCCTGTGATTTTTACTTGTTCCTGAAAATCAAAAGTGACCTGAAGGGAACACATTTTTATTCAATCAATGAAGCGAAGACAGAAACGGCAAGCCTATTGACAAGCCTAAAGCAAGAAGACTTCCAGCACTGTTTCAATCAATGGAACGGAGCGGTGTAGAGATCAGGAGGGGGAGTATATAGAAGGTGACAGTGGTTAGAATGCTGTAATACATCAATAAATATATATATATATTTACCAATCCGGTTACGTTTGTGTCTCACCTCGTACATACGTAAGTACCCGCGTGGTGTACCAAATGCACCATACGGAACTTGCACTTGTGCATCCACTCAGAAAACTAGCTGGGGGCACCCTGGAGGGAAACCATTCCGACTCTGTACTTGTAGTGAACCAAGGTGAGGATAGATGGTGAATGCTGCTGGTAGGTTCAAGTAAAAAGACGTTGGACAAAAATAACTGGGATTGGCGTACAAAATGCACCAGCGTGAGTAGTTATGGGTTAACAACATGTGACGTATCAGGTAATGTAAAACAGACCAATGGAGACCCAGAACTGTTCAGCAGCTGAAGTCCAATACCAAGCAAGAATGGGAAAAAACACACTTTCAACATGACAAATATGAGTAACTTCAGTTCTAAAATGATTATTGAATGTTATCAAAGAGAAAGGTGATATAACACAGAGGTAAGCACATTCCTGCCCCATTTTTTTTTTAAGTACGTTGCAGGAATGAGTGATTATTTACAGAAATAAAGAAAGTTGGTTACTTAAACTTTACATATTTTGTCTTTGAACTGTTTAACTGAGGTATATACACATACTATACATATTGTATGTACACCAATCAGCCACAACTTTAAAACCTCCAGCCTAATATTGTGTAGGCCCACCTTGTGTCACCTATACAGCTCTCACCCATCAAAACATGGACTCCATAAGACCTTTGAAGGTGTCCTGTGCTATGTGGTACCAAGACGTTAGCAGCAGATCCTTTAAGTCCTATAAATTGTGAGGTGGGTCCTCCATGGATCAGACTTTTTTTTCCACCCACATCCCACAGATGATCGACTGAATTGAGATCTGGGGAATTTGAAGGCCAAGTCAACACATTGAACTCTTTATCAGATTCTTCATACTGTTCATGAACAATTTTTGCAGTGTGGCAGGGTACATTATCCTGCTGAAACAGGACACTGCCATCAAGGAATATATACTGTTGCCATGAAGGGGTGAATGTGATCTGCAACAATATTTAGGTAGGTGATACGTGTCAAAGTAAACATCCACATGAATTCCAGGACCGAAGGTCTCCCAGAAGAACACTGCCCAGCGGATCACACTGCCTTCTTCCCATACTGTATCCTGCTGCCATCTCTTCCCCAGGTAAACAACACACACACAGCTAGCTAGCCAAACAAAAATGTGATTCATCAGACCAGGCCACCTTCTTTCATTGGTCCATAGTCCAGTTCTGAGGCTCACGTGCCCATTGTAGGCACTTTCAATGGTGGACAGGGCTCAACATGGGCACTGTGACCAGTCTGATACGATGCAGTCCCATTCACAATAAGCTGCTATGCATTGTGTGTTCTGACACCTTTCTCTCATGGCCAGCATTAAGTTTTTCATCAATTTGTGCCACGGTAGCTCTTCTCTGGAATCTTTATATAGGGAACGTCAATCTGTGTTAGGATGAATGGTCCGTTCTTGATTAAAACTTTGTTTTTTGAACAGGAATTAATTCAGTCTCCATATTTCTTTTTCCATCTTTTCATTTAATGAAGTCTTTTTCTTTCAGGTGGAATGTAAGAACCAAAACTTTGAAGAGGTTGCCTTTTCATCTTTGGGGCTGCCCAAACCCCCCCACACATACACACATTTACACATTGTGTGCCAATTTTGGGTCACGAAATAGCATAACCTGAATGCAATTGGAAAAGTCAGAAGAATCCAAAGAAGCCAGGAGGACACCCACATGGACAGATCAAGAATAAGAAAACTCCTCACAGAGAGTTACCAGGCAGAGATTGTCTCCTGTTTTGTGGTGTTGTGAGGCAGTAACATTAACCATAGCACAACTGTATTTCTTTTGTTGCCTGAAGAAGTTGCCTGAAGAAGGGGCCTGAGTTGCCTCGAAAGCTTGCATATTGTAATCTTTCTAGTTAGCCAATAAAAGGTGTCATTTTGCTTGGCTTTTGTTGTTCAGTTAGTTTGGTTTCCAAGATAAGAAGCTTTTTACTGCTTTCTAATTCTTTTAGCCATCAATAAGATACAAACAAAACAGCAGCCAACAACAAACTAGCTAGCAGGGTGCTATTTAAAATCCAGGTAATGGACTACTATACTACTACTACTATATTTATAAAATATAAAGCATATTGATAAGTAATTGTAGTGTCACTAGAGCTTCATTGGTGGTGCGGCATCCAGTTGTCTCATCATCCTGCCTCAACTGACTTCGAGTGTTTCATTAACGAGTGCTGGCTGGGATTATAGCATTCATTCATTCAACCATCCATCTAATTACCACTTAATACTGGAAAATGTAAAAGTTTTCACAGACTGTGCTGCCTCTTTATATAAATATACTGTATATATACATACAGTACTAGCCATTTAAGCTGTGAAAAGCCTGGGGTCCTAGAAACTATTGACATCGTCAGAAAATATACTGAAATATAGAGATGTCAGGTAATTCAAAGGAACTACTTTGGGCATCTGTATCCTAGGAGGATTCGATTTGCAAACGTGTTTGCATCGCTTGTGTATTATCGGCGGGAGGAAAAGTAAAAGGGATACCGTTTTGCCAATGTTAGCGGCTAAGCGACGTTGTCTTTCTTCTGAGGTTTCGTTTTGCTGATGTGCTGGCCTTGCTTGTGTTATTAGTGGCTAAGCAAGTTGTCTGTTTCCTTGGAGGCGGATCCTTAACCCGACTCCACCTCTCACTTCCGAGCTGGACAGACACTCACACTTCTACGTGTAGTCATTTATATATAAGATATATATAGTCACACACATGTGCATAGGAGGCAGCTAAAGCGCTCAAAGAAAGGTAATTCAACGCCAGACCAGGAGGTGGAGAGGTACACTAATCCTTTCTCTTTTCCATTGCAGACCTGTTACGGAAATTCCACCTGGCCTCCATAACGTCCCTTCCGGTCATGAGCCTGATGGCGTCACTTCTGGTTCCAGTCATAATTACCTCACTTGCTGTGCCGTACTTTAAAAACCCACCATCTTAACCTCACCAGTCAGTTCTATTTTGGACTCCAATTTGAACATACTTGTACAGAAAGTCAATCATTTTGCAGCCAGGATCAATTATATGGGAGGCTGCCCCAAACCTTTTTTGGCTCTCTTGTCTCATCTTTTGACAATATATCTACTCTCTCTATATAAAATTCTAATTATGTGACGTTTTTATGTCACGTTTTTTGTCACATTTTAAATCGGGCTTATTTTGAAACCTACATATATATGTTTGGCATCATTCTTTTCAGAATTTATGGGACTTTAATGTCATGTTAGATTTTCAGATTCTTATTCCATTTTTAAATTATAAACTAAAAAATATCAAGAACTCACGTCCCACGAGATGAGACGTTATGCCAAGAGATTTAACTACGCCCGGGGCTGGAAATAAAAGACAAAAAGTAGGACAGCTGCTGTACAGGCTTTTAAATACTCGAAGTGCCACGCAAGATGCAAATCATGTGGCACAGCAGCAGCAGCAGCTGATCGAGCAAAGAGGAGGTATCACTGTTTAAGATGGGGTTTCGGAGGAGCAACCACGCCTCCTTGGGGTGCGTTCAGCCCCCCCTTCACAACACGAGCGGCAGAGGCGTGAAGTGGCTGGCGCATAGCGCAGGCCAAGGGTTGGGGAGTGAAGTGAGCAGGGGGCGAACCCCCTAATATATATATATATGTCTTATGATGTTTTATATTTTTATAGAGAGCCGTAGCAGTATTGTGTACAATTACGAATCAGCTAGGGATGATACGGCAGTCTATCCCAAGGTGCACTCGCACATACACACTCGCTCTGTTTGAGTCAATTTAATATTATCAGTCAACCTAATGAGCAGAACTTGGCGAGGAAACCAAAGAACTTGAAGAAACACCCACAAAGAGTCAAAGAGACCATGTAAACAACACAAAGTCACTGACTGGGTCAGGATGTCAATCCAGGTCCCCAGGGCTGTGATACAATGGTTGCAACACCAGCATGCCGTCTGGAGATTATAGCACTAGGTTTCCAGTTTGTATGAATGTGGGCTTCATATCTTGAACAATTTAGAGTCAATAGTTACTCTGACTTGCATGTATTTAGAATTTGGGAATTACATTGAGTAATGGAGAAAGCAATTCATGAAGGGAGTATACACCAAAGCAACATATTCCATTGCCAGCCACTTATCCTTACAGCATCAGGGCTCGAGCTAAGAGTGTACTCTGATGCTTTGTATGCCCCAGATTTGCACATTTTGGTATGCAGGAGGAAATCTGAGTAGATGCAGAAAAGCTTCTGAACACCATGAGAATAAAACTGCCATCTCCACACACAAACAGTGACCAGGCTGGGATTTAAATCACAGACCCATGTATGAAAGTGACATACTGTAGCTACAGTTCACTCCAATATTACTGTTTAGGAAAGAATGCTAGTCATTTCTCAGACATTAATAATGATTAATTGAATTCTATGAGGAGGCAACAAAAGGATACGATCAAAGTGGAACATATTATATTATTTATCTGGACTTTCAGAAAACATTTGATAACGTGCCACATGAGAGATTGGGCATCAAATTAAAAGAAGTGGGAGTTCAGGGTGATGTTTTAGATGGGTGCAGAACTAGCTCAGACACAGGAAGCAGGGGGTGATGGTGCGAAGAACCAAATCAGAATTAAGTGAAGTTAAGAGTGGCGTTCCACAGGGGTCAGTGCTAGGACTGCTGCTATTTTTAATATATATAATTGATTTAGATAGGAATATAAGTAACAAGCTGGTTATGTGTGCTGATGATACCAAGAAAGGTGGATTGGCAGATAATTTAGAATCCATTATATCATTACAGAAGGACTTGGATAGCATACAGGCTTGGGAAGATTTGTGGCAGATGAAATTTAATGTCAGTAAATGTAAAGTATTACACATAGGAAGTAAAAATGTTAGGTTTGAATACACAATGGCCGGTCGGAAAATTGAGAGTACAGCTTATGAGAAGGATTTAGGAGTCATAGTGGACTCTAAGCTATTGACTTCCCGACAGTGTTCAGAAGCCATTAAGAAGGCTTACAGAATGTTAGGTTATATAGCGCCTTGATGTGTGGAATACAAGTCACAGGAGGTTCTGCTCAACCTTTATAACACACTGGTGAGGCCTCATCTGGAGTACTGTGTGCAGTTTTGGTCTCCAGGCTACAAAAAGGACATAGCAGCACTAGAAAAGGTCCAGGGAAGAGCGACTCGGCTGATATCAGGGCTACAGGGGTTGAATTATAAGGAAAGATTAAAAGAGCTGAGCCTTTACAATTTAAGCAAAAGAAGATTAAGAGGTGACATGATTGAAGTGTTTAAAATTATGAAAGGAATTAGTAGAGTGGATTGAGACTGTTATTTTAAAATGAGTTCATCAAGAACACGGGGACACAGTTGGAAACTCGTTAAGGGTAAATTTCGCACAACCATTAGGAGATTTTCTTTACACAAAGAATGATAGACACTTGGAATAAGCTACCAAGTACTCGACTTGATGTTTTTTTGGAAGAGATAAGTGGATAGGACTGGCGAGCTTTGTTGGGCTGAATGGCCTGTTCTCGTCTAGAGTGTTCTAATGTTCTAACCAAACTGAAGGCAAGAAAGCAACCTTGAAAATAATCACAGAGTCTAAGAATCCGGCATTTTGGGAATGCACTTGACAGAGGAGAGGTTCAGACACAAACAATTACCAAAGAAAGGCTCTGAAAATACACTTTGGGCAAGAGGTAACAAATATTTTTTAATCATTCTATTACCTGTCTTTGACAGGTATCATGGCTAGTTATTGGAGGATGAAGGAATTGATACCATTGACTGGCCCCCATGCTCACCTGTCCTAAATCCAATAGAACATCTCTGGGACATTATATTTTAGTCCATCTGATGCCGCCAGGTTGCACCTCAGACTGTCCAGGAGCTCAGTGATGCCCTGGTCCAGATCTGGGAGGAGAGCCCCCAGGACACCATCCATCGTCTCATTAGGAGCATGCCCCCCCCAACATTGTCAGGCTTGCATAGAAGCACGTCGGAGCTATACAAACTACTGAGTACGATTTGGAGTTGCTGTAATGAAATTTCGGCAGAATGGACTTGCCTGCCTGCTGCATCATTTTTTCACTTTGATTTTCAGGGTGTCCTTGAATTCAGCCCTCTGTAGGTTTATCATTTTCATTTCCATCAAACGATGTCCTGTCCTTTAGTTCCTAACACATTACCTAGTCCATATCAGTAGAGATATCCAGAAGGATTTTTCTTTCCCATTGAAATCTGATGTGTTCCTTTAATTTGTTTGAGCAGTTTATTTATTATATACTCAGTGGCCCACAAATACAGTACAGTGCAGTGGCCCTGCCAGCTCCAGTCAATGGTGCAGTTTGATTATTTCTTCTGTCGCCTCTTGGGCTAGCAGCAAACACCTTGCAGCACCTACTGCTGTACCTAATGTAGTGACCATTATTTGAAATGAATTGAATAGCAAAAGTGTTCTGGTTCTTTAGATTACACCATTTTACCAGTTGGGTTACCTCATTCCATCATAAATTGTGATGAGTGCTGTCAGTTAAGTCAATTATTCTTACATTGACTCAGGCTCTGCGCCATTTGCGGAGAGTAATCAAGTCTGGCTCAACAGCTAAGGCTTAACAGAAAGCTTGACAGAAAGGTTACAAATATTTTATAAGAAAACAACAAATAAACTAATGGATTCAAGAAAAATATGGTTGCACAAATGGAAACTTGTTGAGAGTAAATAATGTGCAGTTACATAATGGCAGCTGATCAATACAAAAAAAGCATTAATGCACAGATAAACACCTCCATGCTTTGAACTGTAAATGGAAGGAGATGTATGGGAGTCTTTTCAGTCTCTGCGTGAATCCATCAGTGTGAACAGAAAATTGTGGAGCTCTGACTCATCTGTTCTTGTCACTAAATTAGGCACTCTCCCTCTGTGCTATCTGACTTTTCTTTCATAAGCGCACACACACACAGACACACATATGTGTGTATCACATCAGTAGGTAGGTGTCAGTTAGAAACTTGAATAAATCATCTACATCTTTCTGTTCTTTTCTTTTATGTTCTTTTCAACTAAACTGGTCACATACCCACAGATGGAGAAAGGGGCACTGGGGCAAACAAAGCAAAAAGAACTTTTAAAATAAAAATACAAGTGTCATCTAATATTGCATTGCTGCTTGGCCACTGCGTTACATAAATATTTGTAGAGAATGACTAGCCGAAGTACCCAGCATCGCATCGTCCAGGTATGTTTGTATGTTTAGCCAATATTGACGTCTTCTTTAAATGTTGACCCTTGTGTCATTGCGGCCTAAAATGAAAACACCCTGTCCATTATCTACACTTCCTCTCCGATAACTGTCAATTTTTCTACTCTTAGGTAATGACTCTTGGAATTATTAGAATTCTCATCATTATCATCATCATTATCATATTACCACCTTAAGACATTTCTTCTTTCCTTTCTTCAAAAGAAATGATTTTGTTCTGGTAAAACAACTTCCTTCTACTCTTATAACCTTGTAATACACTTCCTCATTATGAGACTTTTTAAATATAAAGACAGAGTTAAACAGATAGCATGGAGAGTACTTTTCTTCAAATGTTGAGATATTTAGAATTACATTAAGACGTCCTTAAATGCAATATTTTTTACTTGATACACATTCGATGGTAAATGAAAAAGTAAACACAATCTGAAAATTACACAGTAACCACAATGGATATAAGCTCAAGCAATACAACACGTTTGCAGTGGCTTATGGGTAGTTCACACACACAGTGCTATGCTCTGCTGTTAGTCTAGTTGAAGCCAAGGTCAAATGAACATGAATGCTCCACTGCAGGGTTGAGCCATTGTTGAACAACACGCCATAGTTGAGAATTCTTTGGGCAGAGGAAGTGAAACCTGCTGAAACAATGTTGGCTCAGTAAAAAACAACAAAATGTTTATGAATGAGTAGAAAGGTTTAATGAAGGAAGAATAAGTGTAACTGACTAATCTCGATCTGACTGACCATCAACATCATGCAAACAAGCCCACGGCGGCATCATGAATGCCTTCATCAGAGAAGACCTACAGATTACGTTGTCCGCTATTGCTGCAGATTTGGATATCAAATGTCATATCATGATGACTTGGGCTACCATAAAGTTTGTGCAAAATGGGCACCCAAATAACTTACTGATCTGCACAAGTCATAATCCTGTGAATTCTAGCAGGTTTTACTTCCTTTTCCCAAAGAAATCTCACTACGGCACATTGTTCAATATGTTCATTTAACTTTGGCTTCAACTAGACTAAAGGCAGAGTGCTGCGCTGTGCATGTTCAAACTACCCATAAGCCAACATGAACATGATGTATTGTGTCAGCTTCTAATCATTGCCGTTACTGCGTAATTTTCAAATTGCCATTTCTTTTTGATTTACCATCATATACTGTAAACAGATGACACTGACTGATGCTGACCCAGGACCAAGCCACATACAGTAGGCCAACTGAGAAGCCATTACCATCGGCTGATCTGTTCATGATTTTGGTCAAGCCCCATTACTGGCAGTTGTCAACTTATGACCATATTTGGTTCTGACGGACCAGTCGTAAGTTGATCTGGATGTAAGAAAACCAATATATGTGTTCAAACTTTACCATATGTATAGTACTACAGTATATAATACGTTCCTCAAGTCATATTGTTTGTTTTATATTCTTTTTTATCATTGTTCATCATTTGTTTTGTAAATATTGTTTTTTATTTTATTATTTTGTTTCGTTATTACTGTTGATCGCATGGGTGTCGAACCTTTTAGAGCTTCACGAATCCTTTCTTTGTCTGTGTTATGTTACGACATCAGCGTGAGCCTCTCCCATTGTGTTAACTCTGAGAGGAGGAATTGTACTTGAAGAGTATGGGCATGTTTTGTTTTAACATTTCAGCCTACTAATAATAAACATTAACAGATAAAAGATTTCAGTGAGGTTTCTTTACCCATTCGTGGTGGTTTGCACAAAGCGGCACATCGTAAGTCACAACACAGAAGCTTTGGAAGTTAACCAGTGTCACAAGAATAACACAAAGACATCAAAAAGGTTTGGGGCAGCCACCCATATATTGTGCCCTAGCTGCTGTTGTTTTTTGCTGAGTTGTATTCAGGTTTGAGTCCAGAACAGAACTGATTAGACAGTAAAAATATGGCGGCTTTAAAGGCCGGGACAGGAAGTGACGTCATCAGGACCAGAACCGGAAGTGACGTTTTTAGGACTAGAATTGGAAGTAACATCTTCTGGACCAGAAAGTGACATCATCCATGGCACCAGTACCGGAAGTGATGTCATCAATGGCTCCAGAGCCTAGCGGGATTTCCCGTGGATGGTCTACAAAGGATTGAGAGAGAAAGTCAGTGCAGCTCGCCACCCCCTGGTCTGGCGTGGTACTACTATTATTCAGGCACTTTAGCTGCCTCCCTATCACACATGTGTGACACCAGATTCAAAGCCAGAGTGCAGCAGTACAGCGCGTGTGGCGAACTTTGGTTACAATGGGATAACTTAAAGTCACATGCGATCACATTTGCTTTCTTTCCTCCCTCATACTGCTTGATCACCTTCATTTGCCAAATAGTGGATTTTTACGAATGCCAAAATCAATTGCCTTCTTTTCCTGTAATTGTAAGACAAACATAGTTGAACAGATTCAAAACCGTTGCAGGTAATAAACTGAGATCGAGATGAATGAGATTGCCCATGAGACGTGGTAGCGGTCGTAAGTCGAATGGTCATAAGACGTATTGATCATAATTCAATAATTAGCAGTACAACCCTGTTTCTCCAAGAATTTTTGAGAGGCCTTAAAGTCAAGATTTTAAGTTGTATCAACAGTACAGTAATCCCTCACTTATCGCGGGAGATAGGTTCCAAGGCCGACCGCGATAACTGAATTTCCGCGAAGTAGGGACACCATATTTATTTAATTATCTAACGTGTATTTGGACGTTTTTAAACCCTCCCTGTATTGTTTACAACCCATCCTTTACTCTATTAATAACAGGGACAACTGCTAAGCAATATGAAATCGGTAGATAAGTTTACACTTACTGTATAGCGAAGTACACGTAGCTATATATGACGTGATAATGGTGATGAATATGCTGCGCAGTAAAAATGATGACGATGAAGGTGATAATCCCCTGAATGCAGTAGCAGGAGCACGTTAATGCTGAATGAGTGAGATGAGACTTCCTGGTTAATGCAGCACTCCGTCGCTGAGCCAATCAGCAGCACACAGGAACTTAACTGCGTGCTCTGATTGGGTAGCTTCTCAGCCATCTGCCAATAGCGTCTCTTGTATGAAATCAACTGGGCAAACCAACTGAGGAAGCAAATACCAGAAGTAAAAAGACCCATTGTCTGCGGAAACCCGTGAAGCAGCAAAAAATCCGCGTTATATATTTAGATATGCTTACATATAAAATCCGCGAAGTCGTGAATCCGCGAAAAGTGAACCGCGAAGTAGCGAGGGATTACTGTAATATGTATGCAAAATTTCTTAACTTCAGAAATTTTCGAGAGGTGCATTCCTTGCCCCTTATTACCGATCCCACCTGCTTTTTCATTCGGACATTAAGTCTATAGTAATCATTTGGAAGAGCAACTTTTAGATATCAGGTAGAGTTAAACCCCAAACAAAAATGGTGGAGTTGCTGATCTGATTTTGAAGTCCCAAGATTTGGGGCTCAACTAGATCTAGCAAACTCATTGGATCTCTTTGGATTTACAAGAATCTTCACTCTAAGTATTGATCAATTGTTACAGTGATCTACTGTGACAACAGCAATGGATTCATAACCCATAAACCACACCAGATACCGTTTGCTTATTTTTGTGTGCTGTCTTGCTTCATTGTTATTTTTTACTGTATGTTGTTGTGGTAGACTGGCACCCTATCCAGAGTTTATTCTGGAAGCACAACCATAGATGGAGCCTCAATTCATCACATATATTTACTCATTTTGGAATGTTAGGGGAAAACCAGAATACCTATATGCATGCAAGAAAACGGAGAACATTGACAAACTGCAGATCAACAGTGCACAGGCAGGGATTGACAACCAGGACTCTAAAACCATAGGGCAACAATGCTAACTACTGGCACCATCCATTTTTAAACTTTTTTTAATCCACTTATAATGTCACAAGACAGTTAAAAGCATTTACTTTCTTAAACTGCAATTAGTTACTGCAATAAGTAATCCATGATTGATTCTATGATAATTGTCTCTAAGGCCTGATTTTTCTATTGCAGTATTTCTGGGTGGAAATTCTGTTAATCGCAGGTCACATTTGTGCACACACCTATACACAGTCACACCAATTTTGAGTCACTCGATTTTAAACCCTCTTTGTCATTATGGTGTTACAGGGTACTAGAGATATGTCAGTAAGCACAGTGCCACCTATCACATTTGTTCTATATGCAGTAACACTTGAAGGATACGCCATTACAAGGCCCCACACAGCCCTAGCAAGTCTGCTGCACAGCATCAAAGAATGATTTAAATAGACAACTGGAGAAAAACAGGACGTTCTGCTCACTCATGACGTAGGCAATAAATGGCCAGGTTATTCATAAGACTGCTGTACATTTTTCTTTAAAAGCACGAAAAAAGCTCATCAAAGAACATTGATTATTCATTGGCTGTTCTTAAATGAGCTTAATGGCTCATTTTCTGTCACTGATTAATTTCTCCTTGCATGAGTGGCTTTTTATTATCTTGGTTTCCTGCCTCAGACAGGCGTTCTTGCTTTCTTTCCTGCCGTTAGCTCTTTTGTCCCAGATCCATGGCAACAATTTTCTGGTCGAAGAAGAGACAATCTCAGAAAATGAGAAACAACACCGAGCTGTAAACTGGGACCCCCATGGGTGTGAAGGTTATGTCTTTGGTTTGAGGGAGCGATGCTTTTAGTTTGATTTTTACTGGCAATCTTGTTGCCAAGTCACCTTTTATTAATACAAAACAAAAGAATCCGTGAGCTGTGACTGTTACATGTTCAAATTCCAAAGGACTGGAAATAAACAAATATTCTCCCATTATTTAACAAAATGTGGTGTGCTGATCCAAGTGACTATAATAAGTAAGTTAACATGCATCTTGGGTAAATTAATGCAAACAATTATTAAGGAAAAGGCTGAGCATGACTTGTATTAGGTGTGCTCAGAAGGGGGGGGGGGGGGGGGGGTCGTGTTGCACTAATCTGCTAGAATTCTATGAAGAAGCAACAGAAGAATACAATCAGAGAGGTGCATGTGATATTCTTTACTTTGATTTTCAGAAGGCTTTTGATAAGGTACCACATGAGATGTTAGTCATTCAACTGAAAGAAGTGGGGATTCAAGGTGGGTGCATAATTGATATAGAAACTGGGATCTCTGAGATAGAGCGAGAGGAGCTTTTAGCAGATGTTAAAGTGATATTTCTCAGGCCACTGATGTTTTAATAGAAATAAACAATATAGATAAGAATATAAATAAAAGGCTGGTTAAGATTGTTGATAACACCAAACTAGGGACAATGGCAGATAAAGTAGAATCGGCTAAAGGCTTGGGCAGATTTGTGGGTCGTGAACTTTAATGTAAATAAATATAAGATTGTATACAGTATGTAAAAAGTAGAAATGTTAGATGTGAATAAACAGTGAAGGGTCAGAACCTTGAAAGTACTGCTTATGAGAAGGACTTAGGAGTCATGGTAGACTTCTCATTATCAACATCCACATAGTGCTCAGCAGTGTTGTGCATGAACTAGTTCAGAAGAGCATCTTCATTGAACAAGCTCATTTTTCTAAGAACGGTGAACTTAACGTAACGTATTTGCAAGTGAAGAACATGAAATTGAGCTAGTTCAGCTTTATGTGATATTCTGGGTCTAGTTTAGGTCCAGATTAAACATTTTGCCTTATACGTGGTATTCAGATAAGCACAAATAGTGGATTTTTACGAATATTTATTTCATACAAATTTTTTGCCATTTATTAGCATTCGGAAAAAATGACATAAAATCAAATAGGCAATGTCTGTGTCTGCCTGCTTGTGCTTAAACTTCAGCCCTGCTGACACAAGCAAGCAGTGAAGCTCCGCTTTTAGAAAAACGTTGTACTTCACGAGGTCACTTTATATTTTTCCCCGTTGGACATGCAATATGTGACGCAAATTTTGACCGCCAGTGTAATATGTTAGTTCACCTACACGCTGGTTCCACAGTAACCATTTGTGTCACACGGTTGGAAATAGAGCGGTAATTTATATGCATACTTATATCTATATAATTTCTTTTTTGACCGGGAGGATATTAGCATATATGGTTATACGTGTATGTTGCTGGGTATAACTCTATAAAGTGTATTTAAGTAAAAAAGTCATCATAAGTATTGTATTTTATTCAAGAACAGCGTAATAGCCTAATATAAGGCATGTAAAATTGAAAAATGTAAACTCATGGGTCATTTATTCTCACTCCTTTAAAAATACAAAATGAACTGAACATGAACTTGTTCAAAGTTGAAATGGTGAACTCTGAACATGAATTTATTCATTTTAATCTGTGTGAACTGAACTTTGAGCTAGTTGTTGTGAGGTGTGAATGAGCCTTTACGAAGGCTAACAGAATGTCTGGTTATATAGCATGATGTGCAGCGTACACATCAACGGAGGTTATGCAGAAGTTATGTCACGTTCTGGTGAGGCCTCATCTGGAGTACTGTGTGTACTTTTGTTCTTAGAGCTACAAAAAAGACCTGGCAGCGGTAGAAACTGTCCAGAGAAGAGCGACTAGGCTGATTCCATGACTGCAGGGGATGAGTTATGAAGAACAATTAAAAGAACTGAACCTTTTCAGTTTAAACAGGAGTAGATTAAGAGGAGATATGCTTGAAGTTTTTAAAATTCTGAAAGAAATGAGTACAGTGGATCCAGGCTATTATTTTAAAAAGAATTCAGCAAGAACCTCGGGGCACAGTTGAGAACTTGTCAAGGGTAAATTTCACACAAATTTTAGGCGGTTTTTCTTCACACAGAGAACTATAGACAACTGGAACGAGTTACCAAGTAGTGTGATGGACAGTAGTACCATAGGAACCTTCAAAAGTCCACTGGATGTTATTTAAGAGAATTTAAGTGGTTAGGTTTAGTCAATTTTGTTGGGCTGAATGCCCCATAAGAAGGACCATTAAGAAAATAATGGAATGTTACAGTGCATCCAGAAAGTATTCACAGCGCATCACTTTTTCCACATTTTGTTACAGCCTTATTCCAAAATGGATTAAATTCATTTTTTCCCTCAGAATTCTACACACAACACCCCATAATGACAACGTGAAAAAAGTTTACTTGAGGTTTTTGCAAATTTATTAAAAATAAAAAAACTGAGAAATCCCATGTACATAAGTATTCACAGCCTTTGCTCAATACTTTGTCAATGCACCTTTGGCAGCAATTACAGCCTCAAGTCTTGTTGAATATGATGCCACAAGCTTGGCACACCTATCCTTGGCCAGTTTCGCCCATTCCTCTTTGCAGCACCTCTCAAGCTCCATCAGGTTGGATGGGAAGCGTCGGTGCACAGCCATTTTAAGATCTCTCCAGAGATGTTCAATCAGATTCAAGTCTGGGCTCTGGCTGGGCCACTCAAGGACATTCACAGAGTTGTCCTGAAGCCACTCCTTTGATATCTTGGCTTGGCTTAGGGTCGTTGTCCTGCTGAAAGATGAACCGTCGCCTCAGTCTGAGGTCAAGAGCGCTCTGGAGCAGGTTTTCATCCAGGATGTCACTGTACATTGCTGCAGTCATCTTTCCCTTTATCCTGACTAGTCTCCCAGTTCCTGCCGCTGAAAAACATCCCCACAGCATGATGCTGCCACCACCATGCTTCACTGTAGGGATGGTGCCAGGTTTCCTCCAAACGTGACGCCTGGCATTCACACCAAAGAGTACAATCGTTGTCTCATCAGACCAGAGAATTTTCTTTCTCATGGTCTGAGAGACCTTCAGGTGCCTTTTGGCAAACTCCAGGCGGGCTGCCATGTGCCTTTTACTAAGGAGTGGCTTCCGTCTGGCCACTCTACCATACAGGCCTGAATGGTGGATTGCTGCATTGCTGCAGAGATGGTTGTCCTTCTTGAAGGTTCTCCTCTCTCCACAGAGGAGAGCTCTGGAGCTCTGACAGAGTGACCATCGGGTTCTTGGTCACCTCCCTGACTAAGGCCCTTCTCCCCCAATCGCTCAGTTTAGATGGCCAGCCAGCTCTAGGAAGAGTCATGGTGGTTTCGAACTTCTTACACTTACGGATGATGGAGGCCACTGTGCTTATTGGGACCTTCAAAGCAGCAGAAATTTTTCTGTAACCTTCCCCAGATTTGTGCCTCGAGACAATCCTGTCTCAGAGGTCTACAGACAATTCCTTTGACTTCATGCTTGGTTTGTGCTCTGACATGGACTGTCAACTGTTGGACCTTATATAGGCAGGTGTGTGCCTTTCCAAATCATGTCCAGTCAACTGAATTTACCACAGGTGGACTCCAATTAAGCTGCAGAAACATCTCAAGGATGATCAGGGGAAACAGGATGCACCTGAGCTCAATTTTGAGCTTCATGGCAAAGGCTTTGAATACTTATGTACATGTGCTTTCTCAATTTTTTTATTTTTAATAAATTTGCAAAAACCTCAAGTAAACTTTTTTCACGTTGTCATTATGGGGTGTTGTGTGTAGAATTCTGAGGAAAAAAATGAATTTAATCCATTTTGGAATAAGGCTGTAAGATAACAAAATGTGGAAAAAGTGATGCGCTGTGAATACTTTCCAGATGCACTGTATGTAACATAGTCCTATGGGCAGAGTACGAGTCAAGGAAAATTAATAACTCACTTGTGAGTCCCCATCTGGAAAACTGTGTAAAGTTTTTTGTCTCCTTATTACAAAAAAGACATAGCAGTGACCCACAAAATACAGAGAACCTCAACAAGGCTGATTCTGGGACTGTGAGGGATGAGGTATGAAGAAAGATTAAAGGAGCTGAAATTATTTAGTTTAAGAAAACTGAGATTAAAAGAGGATGGGACTGAAGTTTTTAAAATCATGAAGGGAATTAGTACAGTGGATACCAGCTATTAATTTAGAGCAACTTCTTCAGAAGAGCACATGGACAGAGATGTAAGCTTGTTAAGGGTAAATTTTACACAAAGGTTAGAAGATTGTTTCTTCAAGCAGAGAACCATAGACACATTAAATAAATTACCAAGAACTGTGGGGGAGAGTAAGACTTCGGGGACATTCAAAACTCAGCTCAATGTTATTTTGGAAAAATCAGGTGAGTTATATTGCTGAGCTTTGTTTCACTTAAATGGCTGGTTCTTGTCAAAACTGCCCTAATGTTCATACAGCCTTGGCACCCTTCATTAATGTAGGCCCAACAGTATGAAGGCGTTCAGTATAAAGTGACATCAGATACTTCAGTGTGTGACACATCAAACAACCTCCAGGGACAGAAAAACACACTGAGGGGAATCTATACAAACATCCTAAAACTAAAGCTAAAAAGATGAATCACTCTGAGTGTAAACGGTGCCTAAACTTCCTAACTCAGTATCAAACTCAGTCTCTAGCAACTTAATGGATAGCAATCAGTTTGGGGACCTACTGAGAGATCCCAGTGTTTAAGTTACTGGTCTGACAATAAAGTAGGTGAGACATAATGACTAAGTTAACCGTTTTAGTTCCCAAACGACTGGAAAAAATTCAGATTTGATACTAAAGGATACTTTTTAGCGATGAACGAAACAGCAGAGTATAGTTTTGCAAAACTGCCTGTAAAACTTGTTTTGTAATGATGATACATGGACCATTGACGGTTCTAATGTACTTTGGAATGGAAAACCAGGAATATTGCTCTCTGAACTATTTCCTTCCTTTGCTGTCCTCCAACACCACCTTGATCTTCCACGGCTCTATCTATGCAGCCCCAGAGGCTCATTATACACTATCTGCCTGTACATTCACATCAATGATCCGGCCTGACACCACTCATTTAGGGTCTAAGGAAACACCATCCACACTCACTCAAACCCACCCAAACCCCCCCCAAGTAAACTAATCTAAGCCAGTATCCTTCTGGTGGCTCACAGGTGGCCTCACACTCAGACCTACAGATGACTTTCAAGTGCCTACAGGTAAGTACTCCCCAGCACTTTGTGATTGGCACTGCAACAGCAAGAGCATAAGCACCTTTAAAATGAATCTGAACAGCACCATGGCATTAAGACCGCCTAACTTCATGAAGGGCTTCTGAGTGCAAACAATTTTAAATTCCCCATTTCATTTCTCTTCAGCTTCAAATGGCACCTTTCATGGCAGACACACATATTCAGACAGTCTAAATGAATGGCTTAGAGACACACTGCGAGATGTAAACCTACAATCTTGAGGTTTTGAGCTCCGATCCTTGCTAAGATAGCCTGAAATGACATAGCCAGCCTTGAAAGAAACAAACAGTTCAATTAAACAAAAGAGAGCAGCTGAGGTGATTTCTCTTTTATACTCTGCCGAGGTTTAAATACACTTTGGGCTTTTAGTTTAGTCTTTATGGTGGTTAACATAAACACAACAGTTACTTGGAAACATCCTGTAGGGCATACTGGTGACAAAAGCCAGATGCTCTGCTGCTTGATTTACATTTTTAAAGATGTTATCCCCATGTTTCCTCAATCTGAAGCTTGCCTGAATACAGATCTGACTTTCCTAATTCACTTAACACAAAAAGCAAAGAATATATTTTCATATAATTACATTGCCTCCATGGTCATGTGTTGCTGGGTCAGGCTCCAGCTCCATGACCTTGGATTAAGTAAATCTGAGAATGCACTAACAGTCATGTGCAAAGGTTTGTGCACCCCAGCTCGAATTGTATATTTTTAAGTGAAAAGAAATGAACACAACCTCTCCAGGAATCACGCCTAAATGTGATGAACAGCAGCTAATTTTAATGTCCTGTTATAAATTATTTAGTTACTTTACATGGTACTCTCCTCTTCTACCTCACCAGGCCCCGTCATCCAGTCCCATGATTTCTCATATCAGTGCAATGCTGTTGATGCACAACTGTACTTGTTGTTCCCTCTGGAGGACCACATGTTATCAGCTAAAATCTCCGCACTAATATTGAAACCTGCATGATGGTGGACTGTCTGCAACTCAACCGAGCAAAGATGGACCTCCTTGTTACGCCAGCTTGTTTGTGTATTCAGCTTGGCTTATTATTGCTAATATCTGCCAAGTTTGTACACAATCTTGTTTTGGTGATCGATGACTAGCTGTCCTTCACAGACCATATTGCAACTGTCTCTCAGTCTTGTAGATTCACTCTATATAACATCTGCAAGATCAGACTGTATGTGATAGCACAACTCCCAGTCTGAGCATTGGTCTGGGTTACCGCAACCCTCTGCTGATAGGTCTACCAGTATGTGTCACCAAGCCGCTGTAGATGATTGAAAATGCAACAGCACAGCTGGTGTTTAACCATCTGAGTTGGGCACATGTCACTTCTCTTTTCAGATCACTACATTGTCTCCCTGTAGCGGCACAAATTAAAATCAAATCCTTGATGCTTCTCTCCAGAGTATTCAATGGAGCCTACAGTGCACAACAGCTCCCTGATCTCCTGACACAACAGGCGCAGACACAAGTTCCAATGAAAAAACAAGGTTTTTATTGTGTGAAACTCTTACAAAAAAAGTTTCCCACAACACAACCACAACTCTGTTTCTTCCACTCTCCGTAACTCTTCTTCCGCTCCTCTCAGCAAGCTTCATCCTCCTCCTCTCGACTCTGGCTCCCCAAACTGCAGCTGGCTGCTGTTTTGATATAAAACCCGGGAGCACTTCCAGTGTCCTGAAACTATGGCCATGGAGCACTACCAGGTAAGGCTGGGCTCACTAGTCCCTTCAGCACCCTCTGGCAGCACCAATGGAACCCAACAAGGCCGAGCCAATGAGATCCAGTTCCCAAGTTGCCCTGTGGGAATCCATGATGGCACCATAACCCAAGGGGACTGCCAACTAGCATTTTGGGGATGACAATTCCCTGTTCAAATTGTCTTCCCCTGCCCTTCCACACCATGGGTGTCGGTTCAGCTGTGGCCAGGATGCCAGCCCCCACGTAATGTCCGTCACACTGTGTTCATGAAGACACTTGTGAGGTCCTGTGCTCCTTCTCAGCTACCTCAGGTCTGCTGATGAATGGCGCCAGGTGATGCCACCTCTGCAAGGTGTCAAACTTCAATCCAGACTGTTTTCATCTGCAGCTCTGAGCTCTCTTTGAACTGCTGACTCCCTAAAATGTGTTTAAGAAGCTTTTGAAGACTCTCTTGTTTGGTGAATTTCTAATTGATAATGGCTTTGTTAGGTCTTTGTAATCTAGGAATCATGACTCTCTTGTACTGTATGTTGTTCTGAGCTTTTCACTTGTGATTATCAATTTTGTATCCTTGTCCTGTAACACAGACAGTCCACAGACTGATTTTTACTCCATTATGGGGTCTCTCTTTGAACTGCCTTTCCCAAGGTGTCTTCCATTTTTTCCCTATGGGTTTTTTCTGGGAGTTTTTTCTTGTCTTCTTTTAGAGTCAAGGCTGGGGGGCTGTCAAAAGGCAGAGCCTGTTAAAGCCCATTGCGGCACTTCTTGTGTGATTTTGAGCTATACAAGAAATACATTGAATTGTATTGTATTATGTGGACCTCTTTTGTAAGGTAAAAGCATCTGCTAAGCAAATAAAACTAAATGTAAATGTACTTGTTGACATTAACAGATTGGACTAAAGTAAGACTTTTTATGTGGCATGTGCAAAGGTTTGGCCACCTGATCAGTCAGTGTTTAGTTAATATCACCTTGGACAGAATTTCCAGTGTCCAAATATTTCATGTAATCAGCTATCAGTCCTGTATCTGCAGTTAAATGCAGTCTTTTTGAGACTTGGGGCCTCATTTATAAAGCTTGCGTATTCACAAAATATGCATTTGCAACTTAATACAAATAGTGGGATTTATAATAGAAAACTTGACTGGGGAATGTGCATATATTGTATTTATGACAGCTCCATCCCATGTGTATGCAACATTTTGGAGAAAATGGGAGATGACGACACACTTGATCAAGTAGGGAAATGCAATCAAACCAGCTAAATGACAATTCACATGCATAATAATTCATATCACAGAACTGTTATTAGAATGTGTGTTGACATGACAAACATATTACGCCTCAAAAGTGATAAATATGATGTGCAGACTGTATTTTAGTTCCCTTTAAAAACAGCCAATGCTGCGTATTTGCATTGAAGAACGTTTTTGGTTTTTGATCGCTTTATATCTGCTACCAGTTATCACTTCTCAGGAACTGGTCGACAAGTCAGGAATATCTCATCCAGGCTTCACTCTGTGCTGGAAGTCATTAACTGACCACCAAGGTGTTACATTCAATTTTCATATGGTGTGGGAGCACATATGAAACATAACATGCTTTTGCCAACATAAAAAGGCAATTTGTAGCAGTGTCCGGTTCTCCTAATGTAATCTGTACAGTTTATAGCTCTCATATTGCAATAAGGACACCAAGCAAAATGAATTGCATTTGTTAACCATAAGCAGTGACATTCCATTAATGCACAAGTCATCTGTATTGCCAACATGGATTTAACAAACATTGTGGCTCCGTGGTCTGGGTCAACCTGTTATTATTTTATTTTGAGGCAAAGTATCTTTGCCTGATGTGATGGTGCTGTACGTAGTGGCTGAACCCTAATTTTTTCATATGGCCTGTACTATTCATTATAACAGCAATCATGTCATTACACGTGCCAGGTAATAGCACTTTTTCACTCAGATGCTGGTGTCTTGATCCTCAGAATGCAGAGGAGATTCACTGTAATGCCACACAAGATCAGCGTTTTCAGTTACGCAGTGCAGCCAGATACTCCTGAATTCAGGAGTGGGGTCTCGATGTGTCATGTGGGAGGCTGCTCTACAAGCCAATGAAGTTCTGCAGCATCATGATTGTATATGTATAAGGATAATTGCACTGGTCTACAAAAAATATTTTTTGTTTACTACTGGGAATTTCAGACCAGCTTTTTATTAAGTTTTTTACATTGATTTCATACACGAAATCAGAATTAAGCTACTACGTCAGATTTTTGAGAAACACATCATTGCTGTTTTGACACTTTTGAAAATCAATATAATATATCAACACATTATCTAGAGTTTAAACTATCTCCCACCAAAATTGTTTTGATGTGTTTATTCTGAAAACAAAACCAGACGACGATGCCAGAGATAATTTAAAACAAGTTTATGTCAATTTACCTCAATATAAAAGTGAGGTCAGCATGCTCAAAATTTTTTGAGGCACTTGCTTTTGCGCTTGTACTGCACATTTGTCTCTCCTTGCAAGAACCAACAGTAGTCACCCATCATGCTCGGAATAAATTTTCCCTGATATCGGTTTTCCATCACCTTTATATCTTGATGAAATCTTTCCCCATGCTCATTGCTGACATCGCTTAGCTTTGGTGGAAAAAAGTCGAGATGAGAATGTAAAAAATGCATCTTCGGTGACATTCTGGCTCCCGTAAGCTAATATACTCTCAGCATATTCTCCACAAGCTCAGTATAATTCTCTGCTCTGTGACTGTCAAGAAAATTCTGGACAACCTGCACAAATAAGGGTGCTAATTCAGTTGGTTTCAGTTTCCTTTTGAACTCATCGTCAAACATCAGTTCATGGACTTCAGGACCAGCAAAAACACCTTTCTTAATTTTAGCTTCACTTTTCTCGAGACGAAACGTATTTCTTAAATGCTGAAATGCATCGCCTTTACTGTCCAGTCACCCTAGTTGTCCAAGACCTGGAACATCATAACTAAAAAACGGGACGTGCTGGACGAAAATGGTCTTCAGATTTGGAGTCAGCAAGTGTAATTTGTTAAAGTACAGGTGAAAGAATCCCTGTAACAAAATGCTTGTTGACCAGTGTAATATGTCTAGTTTTATAAGCCTGATTTTATTTTTGGTGTATGAAATTTCCTGTTGTTTTGAAGTGTGCATATTTTCACACTCAAATCCACACAAAGTTTTATAAACATTCTGTTTTGGAGTGATTATTCTGCAACCAATGAATGTCTTGTTAGGTGGGCAGGAACACCGTGACCCATGAAGGTGGCTTGTCGATCCAAGATGCCACAGAGTGATCCAGTCAGACTATAGTACGCATTCTGTGTGGCACAAGTGGGGCAGTGATCATAGACCTGAGACCACCCAGACGGACAACATAAAAGGAAGATCAGCACATACCGTATATCTAATCAGAATGAATAACCACAGGGTAACTGATATAAAAGTCTGCACTAACAGTAAGTGTCCGAAGAGAGTCGAATGTGAGTTGTGACACCTCAAAAGAAAGAGTTAGGCTGATATTGAGAAACACTATGCTGCACAGTTGACTGGAGCTGATCTACCCTCAGAAGTGAGTATCATTTCTGCTTGAGACAGAGTGAAGAGTGACGTCAGGTCCACAGAAAGGATGGAGAAATTGATAAAAGTCTTACATAAACAATGACTGGAACCATTGTTGAGGAGTCTGTACCAACAGATAGTGTCAGACAGTTATCATGTGGTACACAACAATTGTGTATCTGTCTGTCCACATGGTGATTAACTGTAGGGACACAAGGCATGTCTGAGGATTATTGTGAGAAAGTGACTGACCAAGAGATGATTAACCAAGAATGGACTGTAATTAGGCAAAGCATGGGCTCAAAACTATGAGATCAGAAATAACTGAAAGCAAAAACTAAAGGACAAGATTTTAATAGAAGTCATAAGCCAAAGAAGTCGTAACCAGAAGCATTAACCTAACACCAGAGCCTACTGGAATTGAGAAACTAATGAAGATTTTTGTCCACAGAGGGGTAGCACATAAAGTGGCTGTCACATTTCTACATCATTACTTGACATAACATCATCAAAGCGATGATCTCAGTTGCGTGATGCCTCCAAACAGCGTCATGTAAACAAAGAAAACAAGACACGTGCAAAAAACAAATCAAGTTAAAACAAAAATAAACCACAGCAGCAGAATTAGAAAAAAACAAAACATAAGAAATGCAAAAATGAACATAACATCAACCCTTTGAAACAGTGTTTATCATGTGGACCTTCCTGTTGCCAATGCTAGGGGTGCACTTTGAAACATCACTACTGAATGGCCAAGCAGAGTCCACAAATCAAATCTGGTCAAATATTTATGGAACACTGTTCAATGGCGCCAGGACTGTGCCCCTCATTTCCACAACTACCAGCACTACCAGCAGACCAGCAGCTTTGAATAGGCTTGGAAAGACATCACATCGATTGGCGTTATGGTGAAGTGACTGAGGCCCTGGACTAGGGTCACTAAGATGATGATCGTCAAATTCCGACCTTGGCCCCACTGTATGACCTTGAGCAAGTTACTTAAACTCCCAGAACTCCTAAGGTAAAAATAAATAAACCTGTACACAGATGTAACATCTTGAAAATTGTCTTGGATAAAGGCATCTGCCAAATAATAATATTAATCCTATGTAAAAGTATCTAGGTTCTCAGTGACTTCAGAGCCAGCAATCTTTTCAGCTCTTTTCTATAAAACTTTGAAAAATGACCCTGGTGCCAGTAGGATGCAGTCATTTTTTCCATAAATCTTCACAAATCTTGTCATCCACTGCAATATACAATACAGTATATGAATATAGATAGAATTCAAATTTACTACAAGATGTGGAGACAGAAGATGTAAACCAGAATAAAAAAATCTGTCATTTAATATGAGGTCACAGCAGCATTGATCACAAGGTGGTAACCAACCTTGAACAAAGTGCCAGTCCTTCACAGGGCACACTCCCTCAAAGAGGATTCATTTAGAGTTGCCAGTTAACCTGCACATCTTTGGAAAACTAATAGCCATTAAAACACCAACACAGACACAGAGAGAGCATACAGACCCCACACAAGCAGTACTGGAGCCTGGATTTGAACCCAGGACATGGGTAGCTCCTCCTTCACACTAGGCAGCATTGCTGAAGAGTTGTCATTGGTCTCCCAAAAGAAGATCTCTAATTCACTTCGTCTCAATCTTTGGAAATTCTCATTTTAGAATTAAATTCTTCTGGAACTCTCTGTGTGCTGGATTAATGGGTCATCCAGTCCCCTTCACAGGTATACTCTGAAAAATCTGTTCTGATTATTTCATGTGATTTATATATATATATATATATATATATATATATATATATATATACACTAGTATGGCCATTTTCAAGCATTTCAATCCACTCATAGATGACTCTACAACAGAAAACTTTATCCCCATACTGAGCACACATGCGGAGATGAATTTGTGCTCCTGGCACATCTTCTGCCTACAAAAAGCCTATGACAGAACGCTGTTCCTTTTTAGTGCAATTTATTAGTTTAGCAGCCATCTTCACCACAGGGTGACAACTCTTATACTGAAAATGCAAGGGCGGCCGGCAGGCCAGACAGAACTAGTCACATGATACTCTCAGACACGACCATTACTACTCCTCCTGCCTTCACATTTTGAACATCCCTCGTATAAATCCCAAACTATTTTGTTACGCTCCTTATAACAGCAGAGAGACTAGTTTCACTATTTCTAATTAAATTCCTGATTCACATTGATAATTTCTCAAATGATTGAAGCTCAAGGTCTTCATATGAACACAGTGCACAGCATTGCAAAGCATTTTGTATGACCCAAATAGCAACAGATAGGAAAGTTATAATGTACTTGATTAACATTTTGCTTCAAATTTGAAAGGAATGAGTCAGTCATGGCAGATAATTATTATTTCTTAAGTAATTTTATGAAGAATCATAACCCAAACCATTGATCATGTCTAACTTTAAGCATATATATAAGAATCAATAGACAATATCAAAGTTGCAATTTAAACCTTTTGCTGCATCAGCTAGCATTGATGCCTCACAGTGTTCAGGCACCTAAGGTCAATAACTGGCCATCTGTCTGGGGTCTATCTGTGTCCACATACACTGTTTCCATGTATTTTCATTTTCCTCCAGCTTTCTTCCACAATCCAGTTATAATACAGTACTTTAGCTCTAACACTTTCATTGAGTTTGATGATGACACAACAGTGGTGGGTTTCAACAACAGTGTGGATGAGTCAGTTTACAGAATGGAAATACGGTGGCTTGTGGACTGGTGCAAGTGCAACAAGGCAAAGAGAGAATTGTTGACTTCTGGAAAATCCATTTTGCCCATAACCTACTGCACATTGAGGGATCTGGGGTGGAACTGGTCACGAGCAGAAAATTCCTTGGTTTGCACCTGGCAGATGACCTCACCTGGGCAATTAACAACACCTCCATAGTCAGAACAGCACAGCAGCAACTCCACTTCCTTTGGCATCTGAACAAGGCAAACCTATCTCCCCCCATTCTAATGACATTCTACAGGGCACTATTGAGAGTGTTCTGACCAACTGCATCACCATCTGGTTTGGAAACAGTAGAGTCTCTGACCACAGGGCCCTACAACGGATAGTACACACAGCACTGAAGATCATCAGGACCTCTCAAGTCTCCAATAATGATAGCTATATCCAGTGTTGTATTTGCAAAGCCTACAGAATTAAGAAAAACTGCTCCCACCCTTCCCATTGTCTCTTTGTCCTACTTCTATCTGGCAGAAGGTAATGTAGCATTCAAACCAGTTCAACGAGACTCTGCAACAGCTTCTAGCCCTTGGCTCTGAACTCTGTGCTGGCATCCTCATCTCAGATTTGCTCCTGTTGGTTTGTCCACATACAGGACAGCTGTTAGTGCTGTTTTCTTTGATGTTACTAGTTGTTATCATTAATTTGATTATTTCTGTCCATCCATCCATTGTCTCCCGCTTATCCGAGGTCGGGTCGCGGGGGCAGCAGCTTGAGCAGAGATGCCCAGACTTCCCTCTCCCCGGCCACTTCTTCTAGCTCTTCCGGGAGAATCCCAAGGCGTTCTCAGGCCAGTCGAGAGACATAGTCCCTCCAGCGTGTCCTGGGTCTTCCCCGGGGCCTCCTCCCGGTTAGACGTGCCCGGAACACCTCACCAGGGAGGCGTCCAGGAGGCATCCTGATCAGATGCCCGAGCCACCTCATCTGACTCCTCTCGATGCGGAGGAGCAGTGGCTCTACTCTGAGCCCCTCCCGGATGACTGAGCTTCTCACCCTATCTTTAAGGGAAAGCCCAGGCACCCTGCGGAGGAAACTCATTTCAGCCGCTTGTATTCGCGATCTCGTTCTTTCGGTCACTACCCATAGCTCATGACCATAGGTGAGGGTAGGAACATAGATCGACTGGTAAATTGAGAGCTTCGCCTTGCGGCTCAGCTTCTTTTTCACCACGACAGACCGATGCAGAGCCCGCATTACTGCGGATGCCGCACCGATCCGCCTGTCGATCTCACGCTCCATTCTTCCCTCACTCGTGAACAAGACCCCGAGATACTTGAACTCCTCCACTTGGGGCAGGATCTCGCTACCAACCCTGAGAGGGCACTCCACCCTTTTCCGGCTGAGGACCATGGTCTCGGATTTGGAGGTGCTGATTCTCATCCCAGCCGCTTCACACTTGGCTGCGAACCAATCCAGAGAGAGCTGAAGATCACGGCCTGATGAAGCAAACAGGACAACATCATCTGCAAAAAGCAGTGACCCAATCCTGAGCCCACCAAACCGGACCCCCTCAACGCCCTGGCTGCACCTAGAAATTCTGTCCATAAAAGTTCTGAACAGAATCGGTGACAAAGGGCAGCCCTGGCGGAGTCCAACTCTCACTGGAAACGGGTTCGACTTACTGCCGGCAATGCAGACCAAGCTCTGGCACCGATCGTACAGGGACCGAACAGCCCTTATCAGGGGGGCCGGTACCCCATACTCTCAGAGTACCCCCCACAGGATTCCCCGAGGGACATGGTCGAATGCCTTTTCCAAGTCCACAAAACACATGTAGACTGGTTAGGCAAACTCCCATGCACCCTCCAGGACCCTGCTAAGGGTATAGAGCTGGTCCACTGTTCCGCGACCAGGACGAAAACCACACTGTTCCTCCTGAATCCGAGGCTCGACTATCTGACGGACCCTCCTCTCCAAGACCCCTGAATAGACTTTTCCAGGGAGGCTGAGGAGTGTGATCCCTCTGTAGTAGGAACACACCCTCCGATCCCCCTTCTTAAAGAGGGGGACCACCACCCCGGTCTGCCAATCCAGAGGCACTGTCCCTGATGTCCATGCGATGTTGCAGAGGCGTGTCAGCCAAGACAGTCCAACAACATCCAGAGCCTTGAGGAACTCCGGGCGTATCTCATCCACCCCCGGGGCCCTGCCACCAAGGAGATTATTTCTACCTATTTTAATATTGTATATATACAGTCAATCCTCAACTTTCACGGGGATACTATTACCCTGAAACAACACAAAAGTCATAAATGTGAATGTTAATACACTTATCTATGTGTTGATCCACGTAAACATTGGGGGTTAAGTTCCCGTGACCACCAAAGACTGTAATCTCTTCCTAGTGATTGCTCAAAATACACTTTTCTGCATATAATTCCATATAACAAAACACTACTTCTGATAATATGAACTTTTCATAACACAGTAACCATGAAATTACCCATAAAATGTAGTACACAAAATATAATTGATAACCTGCAAAAAAAAACCTTTTTCTTGCTAGACATTCACTAGAATTCTGTGATCTTTCATGCTAAAATGACTGCTGTCAGAAGACATCGAGACTGGCGTGGTCTCAGCATCACCTCAGACACTCTATCCTTCACGGTTGGCAGGCGACGTTGGAGACCATGAAGGGACACACTGTCTTGAAACAATCCATCAGCAACGCCTGCTTCGTGTGCCACTTGAGATCCTTAAAGACCTCACTGTATGTGAGAACAGAAGAGGAGAGTTGGTGTTCAACCATGAGGCTGCGATTGATGATGGGATTGGCAGTCTCAGAGTCTCTAGCCAGCTGGCCAATTCCCTAACACCAAACTAGCAGTCGAAATTGACAGTGTTTACCTAACACCTTTATTTTTTCAAACTTCTGCTTAGAACTTGAAATATTCTTTGGGGCATAATTGCAAAACAAAACTTGATATTTTAAGCAAAACAATGAAAATATGCAATAAATGCCCAAGGAGCTCTTTACTCTACAATGGTAGGATGAAAAAGAACAGCTGCTTCTTAAACTTACACACATCGCGCCTCTCATTTTTTATTCTCTACTGTACATAGCCATGAACCCCATGAATGTGTGAAGTTACCAATGCAAAAGTCGAAAAGAGGTTAAAAATAAAGTTGTACAAAAGCTCAAAGTTACAAAAGTTAAACACACAAATGTTGAGGATTGACTAACTTTGTGTCACTGTATGCTGCTGTATGGATGGTATAACAATAAAGTCACTTGACTTGACTTGACTTTGAGAGTGACTCTGGAGTGACGTTATGATCGAGTGTAACATGCGACGTGCTGGTGTCCTGTTCAGGTGCAAGGCCTGCCTTCTTTATCATACCATCAGGATTGGCTCTGACTCCCCAGAACCCTACAAAGTCAAAAGCATTAAAGAAATTTGATGGAAATGTGTGATTTAGTGTTTAATATACTATACACATAACAGATAATATTTTCAATATGTCTCATTAGGCTGTATTTTCTATGGTTAAACTTATTCAAATTTAAATCTATTTCTGGTTAAGCCTGCAATTTTATTTTATATAGCTCCTTTCAAGGGAAGATACTATCTAAAACACATCAGAAATTAAGTTCTGTATTTCAGTACATCTGTGGTGGGTAAGGTAACGTGCTGTAAAGCGCATGCACACTGATATGTCATGGTGCCAATAAGTGGTGACATGTTGTATGTTGGTCAGACATGTAAGTAGGAATGTCACTGTTCCCTGTACACATGACAACACACTAGCTTTTTTTATGTCACCCCATCCCTCTTACCTTGTAGCCAACATTGCTGGGATAGGCTCATGCCCTCCATGACACATTAAAATGTGGGTAATGTCCCACTGCTGATAAAACATGGGCTGCTCTCAGGGTCAGATGGTGAACCCACCAAAGTGATGTGAACCTTAGCCACTCAGCAGTACTGCCTTGTGAGGACAGCGGGATGAATTAGCTCACGTCCAGGAAATTTAAAGCATGCAGTGATGGACAGAGAAGTGCTAACCAAGTTAATTTCCAAGAAACTGCAGCGAAGAACATTCTCCTCAGATATCTTTTGCTGTAATCCACACTATCGGATGCTTTCAAACAACAATGAAGACAGTGTCATCAATCAAGCACAAAGCAGTCTGTTGCAGACATGCTGTTACCAAATATCCTTTTAGGAAGTGTGCCTACCAAACTGTCTGGGGTGCTGAAATGCTTCAACAAGATGACAATCCCCGGCGGCAAAAAGAATTGAATACGATGGATATCTGAGCACAAGACCTGAAGTACAGACAGTACTAAGATGAAACTCTGTAACAGACTTCCTGTCTAAAATGAAACGTAACAACTCCTAACAAAGAGACAGGCTATTTTTTGTCTTCCCAGTAATTCCATGTAAAGAACTGAAATTATTCTTGTGTCTCCCTGTGATTTCATAACATGCATACACCGTGCATTTTCATATTAAAATCTTAACACACTGTAGGTGCAGAGCCTATAAAAAGTATTCACCCCATCAGTAATGTCACCTTTTATTGTTATACAAGGTTGAATCACCCTGGATTTATTTTGGGTTTTATGACACTAATCACCACAAAAAGAGCAAAACAAATTTCTACAAAGTGGTCTAATCTATATATACAAAAGGATACCCCTAAATCATCACTGATGCCGCTAATTGACTTTAGAAGTCACAGAATCAGTTCAGGGGAGATTACCTGTCTGAGGTTTCAACTGATTGTAGTCTAAACACACCTTATCTGCAGGAACATGTGATCAGGGGACCTGTCATCATGAAAAGTAAAAAATCTAATAATGATAACATAAAATAAATGCATCCACTGGTCTGTCCTATAAATTTGTTTTCTGTATGATTGAAATAATTGTGATCATTTTTATAGTCAAAATTGCTGAATTTGCGCATTTCCTGATTAAATACACAGGAGAAACACGAGGTGCGGTAGCGACAAGATGAGGCTCACCTCACCTCGGACTGCACTCTCCCTCACACACTGGGTTATTGCATGCAAATGGCACATGCCTGTTGATGTCTCACTGTATGTTGCCAATATAAGGTTTGCAGACATGTTTTTTTATACTCCCTGACTTTCCACAGTCCTGCTACTATCTGATGAATGTGTGTGGCATATTTAGTCTTGCTGATTGGACATAAAACCGCATTGAAAAGGCACAAGGTGAGGCAGACAGTATGTGAGCCCAACAGGTGCTTATTGGTGCTGTTCTTCTACTTAGAGGCTCTAGGCATCAATAAGTTAGTGATATCAGAAAGTCAAGTGTACTGCAGCAGTCCATTTATTTTTATTTTTTGTTCCGACTGACTGTCAATTGGAAGATTAAGATTTTTAAAACTTAAGGAAAATAGAGATTTTCGTGGAGAAGGATAGGCACATGGACTTCATTTTCAAATAAAGGCAAGATCATAAATGGGTTTCAATTTTATAAAAAAATGGGATCAGACTAAGAAAAAAAAACAATCCAATATTTAAAAACTAAATTTTGACCGTAAATAAAATATTCATTTGTTTTCTTGTTATCCTTTTGTTGAACCGTCTCTATTAAAATTGATTAAAGCATCAGAATAAAACTAAGATCAAAATTGAAATCCGTTTTTTTTGTACACCACTCTATACTTTCATTTGTATTGAATGAGTATGAATTGTGGAATTGCAACAGCAAATTTAGAACACATAGAGGGTACAGAGCAAATGTGCTCTCTCCGATCTTTCTCGTTGCTATAAATGTAACGTTCTTTTTTATACAAATATGTGCCTATGAGATACGAAACATAACCAGTAGTCAATGTGCCTGCTGCCAACTGAATATTGAATAAGCTACTCTTTTGGGTTCATATATTTGAAAATCTGACTCTGAAGGAGTCAGTGCCTCACCAGCCATGAACCTCACTTCACGTCACTGCTTATCTGGATGGGCCAGGTTATGGTGAGTCAGTATGGTGGTCTAACCAAACAATGAAGACAAAAGAACACTCTGAGCAACTCAGAAAAAGAATATTGAAAAACACACATCAGAAAATGAAGACAAGAAAATATCCAAGCCACTGAATATCCTTTTGGTGTCAAGTTAAATCAATCATTTAGAAATGCAAAATCTATGACACAGCTGTGAATCTGCTAGAGCAGGCTGTCCATAAAAACTAAGTGGCGGCTGTGCATGTCAAAAAGTATTGTGGAAAACCACCAGGAAACCTGTGGTAAATCTGAAGGAGTTTCAAGCTACAGTGAATGAGGTTGGAGAAACTGCACAGACAACTGTTTTTCTGGTGGTTCACCAATCACAGCTTTCACGAAGAGTGACAAAAACGAAAAAATGCACATGACATCTTGGCTAGAGTTTGCCAGAAGGCATGTTGGAGACTCTGAAGTCAGCTGAAGAAGGATCTATAGTCTGATGAGACCAAAATTGTTCTTTTTGGCCATCAGACTAAATGCCATATTTGAACACCACGCATTATCAAAACCATACCATTCTCTCTGTGAATCATCATGTTGTGGTAATGCCTTTCTGCAGCAGGCTTTGGAAGGCTTATGAGGCAAAATGTGTGGAAATCCTGGAGAAGAACCTAAAGTATCCTCCAAGAGACCTATGCCTTGGTGGGTGATTGAGTTGTGTTCCAGCAAGGCAACATCACCAGTATAAACCCAAAGCTACAGAGGAATGTCTTCAAAACAACAATGTGAATGTTGTGAATTCAGGGACTGACTTGAAAAAGGCTATTCCCTCACCATCTCCATGCAGAACTTCTGCCATTTTGCAAAGAAGAAAAGGGAAAAATGGCAGAGTCCAGATATGCCAAGCTGATAACAAAAGAAAGAGACCTGAGCACACAGACTCAAGGATGTCATGGCTGCCAAAGGTGCATCTGTTAAATACTGACTGCACAGGAAAAAGATGGTGGGCTTACAGGCACTGTCCTTACTTGGTGTAGTTTTTATTTATCAAATCGATTTAAGTACGTACAGAAATGTGCTGACAGTAGTCCATCATTATATACCAAAGTGAGATATGGTGTCTCGCAAGGCGCAGTACTGGGACCTTTACTGTTTTCACTTTACATGCTTCCACTGGGATCTATCATTAGAAAACATAATGTTAATTTTCACTCGTATGCAGATGACACCCTGATACCTTTCTTTTAGACCAAATGAAGTTTCTCTAATGCTGTCTTTAATTAGTTCAGTTAGTGAATTAAAGGAGTGGATGGATGAGAACTACTTGTCTTTAAACACAGATAAAACAGAGATGTTAATTATTGGAGGGAATGATGCTGATCATAACAAAGTTTTTTCATCCTTTAACTCAAGTGGAATCACCATTAATTTTACTGAGTCAGTCCGCAATAAAGGTGATATCTTTGACTCTAGGGTGTCATGTTTAGAGCACATTACAAAATTGTCCAAAACGTGCTTCTTCCATTTTAAAAATGTTGGGTAATTAAGGCATTTTCTAAATATGAAGGATACTGAGAAATTAATTCATGCATTTATTTCTAGTAGGATTGACTACTGCAATGTGGTGCTCACTGAATGCTCAAACTGTTCTTTATACAGCCTCCAGTTAATCCAAAATGCTGCTGCAAGAATTATTACAAGAAAAAGGAAATATGAACACATAACTCCAGTTCTTAAGTCCTTACACTGGTTAAGTTTAGGGCAGATTTTAAAATCCTCCTTTTAACATATAAAGCCTTAAATGGCCAAGGCTCTGAAATTATCATAACTTACAAACCAGAGCTCACATTAAGATCTCAAGATGCCGGTCTGTTTCTGATTCCAAGGATTAATAAAATAACAGTGGGAGGTCGAGCTTTTAGTTACAGGGCCCCTAAACTGTGGAATGGTCTGCCTGCTACTAAAAGAGATGCCCCTTCAGTCTCAGTGTTCAAATCCCGGCTGAAGACTCACTACTTCAGTTTAGCATATCCTGACTAGAGCTGCTGATTAACTGTACAGACTGCATCTCTGTTGTTAGTCATTAGCACTAAAACATAAGTAATAAGATGGTTATAATTTGTTACTAACCCTCACCTATTCTGTTTCTCTTCTTGGTACTCAAATGTAACACTTGGTGCCATGGCCCACATGCCAAGTTGTTTTGCCTGCCTAAGGTAAAGTCATCGCTGATGGAGGATCACATGAATCGTTGGGTAGAGGGGTTCTTTCATCGGATTGGCTGGCCCAACGCTGACTCAGCTGTGAAATGGTCAATAGAGGGAGGCAGCTTGATGGCCGAGGTCTCCAGAACTCTGAACAAATCCAAATCCTATTATGTGATATCATCTACTGCTGGTACTGCTGAATTCTGCTCTGTACTTGTAATATTGCTATTGTACTATTGTATTGTATTGTATTGAGGATTACTTCTGTTCTGTATGTTGTATTATATTTACCCCCATTTTTTGACACCCAATGCATGTCCAACCTACCTGGACAGGGGTCTTTCTTTGAATTGCCTTTCCCACAGGTTTCTTCCATTTTTTTCCTGAAATGTTTTTTTTCCTGGGAATTCTTAGAGAGTCAAGGCTGGGGGGCTGTCAAAAGGCAGGACCTGTTAAAGCCCATTGCGGCACTCCTTGTGTGATTTTGGGCTATACAAAAATTAATTGTATTGTATAATTGTACGAATACTTATGGAATCAATTGTGTTTTATATGTTTAATGAAATTAGATCACTGTGCATAGATCTGTTTCCACATTGACATTAAAGAGTCTTTTTCTGTTAATCAATCTCAAAAAAGCCAAATCAAATCCACTGAGACTCAATGTTCCATACCAATAAAATGTGAAAACTTCCAAGGGGTTGAATATGTTTTATAGGCGCTGTATTTCCTGCTTGCAATCAATTCCACCACCCAAATTCCAAACCTGCCTTTTTAAAACAAAGATGTGGAGAGATGGACTGTGTCTAGAAGTCATAGGGCACAAGACAGGGACTAACTATGGCAGGGAAGCCAGTGTGCCAGAGAACAGCTTCACACTGACTCACTCAGACCGAGCCAAGTTAGATCCCTGAGTCTATTTAGCCTGTGTGTCTCTGGGCTGTGGGAGGAAACACTGACGGACACGGGCTGAACAAACTGATAACAACTGGGCTGAGAAGTGAAGACAGGTCAGAGGAGTGTGAGGTGCTATCTGCCTAGAAGACTGCTCCTTGAAAATGTATTCAAATTGCTGTAGTCTTCAAATTTAGACCATGTTAAAGGCCTTAGTGATACTTAAGGAGGTTCCTTTTGAAGTCAAATGAACACATTGCTGAAGTGATGTAGTGTGGAGGATGCGCTCATCTGCCTAAACCACAGGACCTACTCCCACTTGGACAAAGCCAGCACCACAGTCATGATAACATTTGTGGACATTTCCAGTGCTTTCAACAGAATTCTGCCTCATTGACTGGGGGAAAAAGCTCAAGGCTTTGAATCTTGATGGTTCCACAATCTCCTGGATCATGGACTACCTTTACTCTCTACACAATAGACTTCCAGCACAATGCCAGCTCTTGTCAACTACACAAATCTTCAGATGACTTGTCCATCATAGGCTGCATTAATAATGGAGATGAGTCGGAGTACAGGAAGGAGGGCTTTGTCTTGTGGTGCAGGGACAACAACCTGCAACTCAACATCAGCAAAACAGAAAAGCCTCTGAGACCAGTCACCATTCAAGGGGAGAACATGAATGTTGTGGAGTGGTACAAGTACCTGTGGGTCCATTTAAACAACTAACTGGACTGGTCTGACAACACAGTGATTCTGTACAAGGAGGGTCAGAGCTATGGAGACTCAGGTCTTTTGATGTGTGCAGTGGGCTGCTGGAAATGTTCTACCAGCCCATAGTAGCCAGAGTGGTCTCTCCTGGGGAAGCAACTTGAGCTTAAACACGAGCACAATGCCTCAACAAACTGATCAGGAATGTCTGCCCCATCAAAGACTGAACCCTAGAGACACTGGAAACTGTTGTGGATAAGAGGATGGTGGCAGAATTGGATGCCAACATGAAAAATGCCCTCTAGGAGTAACACTTTTGACCACATGCTCATTCCACCAACGGTGTCCTAAGACAGGGGCTGCCAACTCCGGTCCTGGAGGACCACCGTGGCTGCAGGTTTTCATTCTAACCCTTTTTTTAATCAGTGACCTGTTTTTGCTGCTAATTAACTTCTTTTGAACTAATTTTATTTGACTTGCTCTTGAAGACTCAGCCCCCTTAATTGTTTCTTTTTACTTAATTAGCAGCCAAACAATAATGAGACACAATATGAGCCAAAACAACTGGTGTCCATTATACAATATCTGAAAATAAAGAAAGATGAAGGAATGTTGATCTGCTCAGGTGCCCAAAACATTTTAACAGAGCTCTTAGAAAATAGAAAATCAACAATTTCGGAAATGTCTGCTAATGCACGACGACAGCAGCAACAAGCCATGGAATTAAAGAAAGGGTTTAATTAACAAGACTCTACACCTCATTAAGCAGCTGGTTGGAGTAAAATTGGTTGGAGTTTCTGTTGGCTCCCTCACTTCACATTTCATTTCTGTTTAGGTGCCATTTAAGGAAAGAAATGAAGCGATTCAGAGGAACGATGAAGAAATTCAGAGGAACAAATCTTGAAAAAGCAACTCAATTAAAATGAATTGACAAGAAGTTAATTAGCAGCACAAACAGGTCACTCATTAAAAAAAAAGGGTTAGAATGAAAACCTGCAGCCACTGTGGTCCTCCAGGATCGGAATTGGCGACCCCTGTCCTAAGAAGCCCCTCTAGGGTCTTTTCTGCCCACTGCTATCAGGCAATTCAATGCTTCCACCCCAATGTACTTGTTAAGTTTATTTTAATTATTTTTTGACTTATTGATTGATTTACTGGCTGTATTACTTGTCCTGTGAGTCTGTATAATTTTTTTATGTTTATGCTGCTCTATGCATATGAATATCTGTATGGGATTAAAAAAGTTTATTTTATTTAATCTAATCAAATCTTGTCTAATCTAAAAAGATACAAAAGAATAAAGTCTGAAATGAGAAAATGCTGTGTTTACTTCTCAGGAAACTGAAAAATTACTGCAAAAATGATCAAATCTGTTTAATTTTTTATTTATTGTGTTTTGTGTTAAGGAGACTGGGTGCTCCTAGTCCATAGCATTTTGAGGTTGCTCTTTAATGTATTTTTGCAACAAGTGAAGCAGTAATAAAGACCACTTAGTTTAAAAATACAAGACAAAATCAAAAAAGATTGAGAACCACTTTTCAGGTTGTGAAATCGTGAAACTGAAGTGTAACAGCTCCCTGGTAACAGAAAGAACACATAGAAATGAACCAAAATGGGAACATATATGTCCTTGTAGGGCTTCTTTTGGGGTGCCAGGAAACAGTTTCATATCTAAAATGTTTCTCTTACAATAAGGGATTGAGAGGGATTGGGAGAACTGCTTACCCCTTTACAGAAAGTGTTTAGTTTTGTTAAAACCACTAGGTGGCAGACTGTTCCAGAGTAATGGTGTTATCTCAGAGCAAAGCCGGATATTAATGTGATCAAGAAGATGCTGCAGTTAGAAACACGATCTACAAAGTCTGATGGAACAAGTAGGGTGTCTTCTTCCTTTCTGATTCTTGCCTTCCAGGATGAGGCATTACTTGAAAATCTCGGAAAAGCATTCCTACCAACTCATTGTGCTGTCCGCACAAAATCAAGTGGTGTGGATCTGTCCGCGCTTTCCATTGGTGACAAGCGGCACATCTGCTTCTGCTCTTGAGGTCCTGATCAGTTTAGTTTACCGTAAGTAATTGCAGTGCTTTTTATATTGTATTTTAATGTCACTTTGTAAAGAAAGCCTTCTCTGATAAGGCACACTGTGAAAGGCACTATATAAATGTAGGTTGTTTAAATAATCCCCATTTTTACATTTTAAGTGCTTTACATAAGTGCAGCCCTATAAACAGTGTAAAACAGCGGTATTACCAAAAACTGTTTTGTGAAAGTCTGTCAGATCTTCCTCATCTGTGCTCCTCACCCTTTTCTTGTGGTTTTCTTTTTCATTCTCTGCTGTTTCTTAATTGTTCTGAACCCTTTGTTCACTCTTTTAGAAACTGTCTGCATTTCAGAATACTTAAAAACATGTTTAAGTTATTATATTTAATAAACATCAGTGGAAAAACGACAATAGTTAGAAGAGCAAAGGTAATTTTGCTAAAGAGCATGATGAGGTGATCAACTAAGTATTTCTATCATCACAGTAATGGAAAGTTAATCCATCAAAACCATAAAGGGCTTTACTTTGAAGGATGGATTAGTAAAATACAGAAAGACAACGGCCCAATTCCAAACACTATAACTTGGCATCATGAAGAAGTCATAGCACAAAACTTTTCCATTGAAATCAATTTAATTTTATAGATAATTAAGGATTCAAATGGAAACAGAGGGGTACAAGGTTAAAAGTGTTTGGCTCCTTAGATAAAGACTGTATGCAAGGAAAACAAAATGTTATATACATTGTCACACACATGCGCATGGGAGGCAGCTAAAGGGTCTGAATGAGAGTAATTCCATGCCAGACCAGGGGGTGGCAGAGTGCACTGACTCTTTCTTTCACTTCTCTGCAGACCAATTAGGGGAAGTTCTGCCCGGCCCCACTGATGACGTCACTTCCGGCCCAAGCCCCAGCTCCAATGGCACCACTTCTGGTTCCGGCCCTATGGGTGACATCACTTCCACCGCTCTCCCTTAAAACCGCTATCTTATCCTAGAAAATCAGTTCTGTTGTGGACTCCAATCTGTACACATCTGTACCTTATTAATATCCATTTTTGCAGCCAGGAACAATATACAAGTGTCTCTTTTGTCATGTTTAAGACTATATATTTCTGTATGTATGTAATATATATATATATATATATATATATATATATATACATAGTAGGATAAGAAAGGGCATCCAGGCCAGGGAGGAGCATGGTTTATTACATGCATGGTAGGCCTGAGAGGTACAATGGATGGACTGGCCGGCTAGACAAAAAAATAACTTAGTCTTCAGCTGGTATAAAATAATGGATGGGAATTGGGTGTCAATAGAGGGTGGACCAAACTACCTTCTTTACAGCCAATAAGTGCTTCCAGGGAGATATGGCATAGCATTGGATGCATTCCCAGATCTGCCTTAAAAGGGATCCCACTGCCTCACATCCAGGGGTCAGTGTCGGAAGACTTAACTGGAGGACAGAAGGAGGAAGAATTGGTGCTTTATTATTTCGGTTTATTGTGTAATTGTGGCACATCGCTGGAAGGAGGTCTATAAAGGTGGAAAAAATATCCTTTCTTTTATTCTATAAATGTGTGGTGTAGTGCTGTGTCTGTGGCTTGGGGCTCTCTGGTGCCCCCTTGTGGTCACTATACATATATATAAATATATAACTCTAAATGAACGTTATACTAAACCAACCTCATACCTCCATTATCTGCAGATAATAATGATTAATTATTTCACTGACACTATAATTTATTAGGGTGACCAGACATCCCAGGGACAGGGACAATCTGAATGTCATGATATACATACATCCTGACAAATAACTGAAACATATCAAAATGTCCCAGTTTCAACAAGCTACCCATCTAGAAAGTTTTTTAGGGCCACAAACATCATCACAATACATTTATAACAGCACATACAGCACACACACAGGGGAACCCTGCTTGATTAGGAGCTTCTGTTAAATTTGAACAGCATCATGAGATGGACCAAAAGCACCCAAAAATAGATAGCATAATAACATTTATTTGTTTTCACTTCAATCATCGTGTGCAGTCATACAGTATGGGTTTACCTGTGTTTGTTTTTGTTTTTTTTTTTAATTTTCATGCCCTGTTCCCTTTCTGATGATGATGAGAGACATTAAACAAATGAGGCTTTATGTGTGATCATACATGCTACACGGCTGTCCAAATATGGAACTTTGAAAATCTGCTCACCCAATAATTTACCATCAGGGTGCCACATTTGCCTGAAATTCTCAGTGGTCATTCACTGTAAAAATGTTTGCCTTTCAGTTCTGTTATTCCCTGCTATTTGCCTCATAGAATTCCAGCACGTTGGTAAAACACAACCTCCCTCTTTGGAACCCATGCTGACTGTTCAGTAAAACTCCTGTTCTTGCCATGTATTGCTCAGTCTTATCCTTAATAATTCCTTCCATTAATTTACCTGTGATGCACATTAAGCTTACTGTTTTACAGTTACTTGGATACATTTTTACATAATGGTATAATATTTGCACAACTTTGTTCATTTAATAAATTAAGTTTAAAAATATCATTTGTTCTCTCAGGTACCCTGTACTGAATATTAGCTGTCAAACATTTTCAACAGAGGTAAGAAAAGGTATATACTTTTTGAAATAACTTTCCTCCATGCTGTTGACTTTTTTTTAAGAGTTAACCACCAATACCTGCACACTCATGCGAGTGAACTGTCAGCACTTGATGTCCTGATGTCCCTCATGGAGGCTTTACAAGTGTTCTCAGTGCAAACCACCCTATCATGGAACACTGCCAGGCCCTTAGATGTGGCGAGGTATTTTTATACAGAGAAGGCACTTCTAAATATGAAGCTGGGAGACTTGACTAACCTTCTCTGAGAACCAGGCCACACTGTATGTCTGAAATCTTCCAATGGTAGTACTTCTCTCAGCATTTCTGTTGTTTCATGGCTGATGGCTAAACCATTGTACAAAGCTGTGCCTTCCTTAATGGAAATCTTCACAGAATAAATAGCCTGCTTCACTCATATCAAATTGCATTTTCTTTACATTTCCAACAGATTGTGATTTATTTCCCTACTTTATACACAGCAACAAGACACACGCAGTCTGAGTCACAAATCAGAATTGAAGTCTCATTGTTGAGGTGAATGAACACTCAAACAAGCTTTTCTTGGCAATGTCACTTGCAGAAATTCTCAGATGACTCTGCACTAATGGACAGTATCAATAAAGGAACATGAGACAGAGGAGACGAGTCAGGTGGAGAACTTTGATTCTTGGAGCAAAGAGAATTGTCTGCAACTTAACATCAGCAAAACCCAAGGAACAACTTATTGACTTTCACCACACCACAGAGCTTCTATGTCCAGACAATGTTCAGAGAATGAATATAGAGGTGGTCCACTCCTACAGGTACTTGGGGGTCCACATCAATAACAGGTTGGGCTGGTCTTGTAACACAAAGGAATTATATAAGAAAGGGTAGACTGTGTTCCTTTAATATGAGTAGTGACATCCTCCACATCTTCTATAACTGTGATGGCCACTGTGGTGTGCAGGGCTGGTAGCATCACTTCAAGAGAGACCCATTGTATCAACAAGGTAATTGAAAGGGCAGGCTCAGTTATGGGACACACTCTGGACCCCCTGGAGATTGTAGTGAAGGAGACAATTAAAACAAAACTGAGTGTCATTATGCCATTATGAACAATGCTGCACATCCTCTCGTTAACACACTAACAATGAGGAATTTCAGTCAACTACTTATTCAGCAGAAGTGTGTCAAGAAACACAATGAAGGCTCCTTGATACCAACAGCAATATGTCTACATTATCTCCTTTTGTAGTCATTCTTGTGTGTGTTCAGATCATATTGAGTATGTATATATATTTATTTATCTGTCTATTTATGCATTCATTTATTTAAAGAGCTTCTGTTAAAAGGCAAATTTCCCCTTGAGGACAAATAAAGTTATCTATCTATCTATCTATCTATCTATCTATCTATCTATCTATCTATCTATCTATCTATCTATCTATCTATCTATCTATCTATCTATCTATCTATCTATCCAACCCGCTATATCCTAACTACAGGGTCACGGGGGTCTGCTGGAGCCAATCCCAGCCAACACAGGGCGCAAGGCAGGAAACAAACCCCAGGCAGGGTGCCAGCCCACCGCAGGGTGCGCGCACACACACACACACTAGGGACAATTTAGAATCGCCAATGCACCTAACCTGCATGTCTTTGGACTGTGTGAGGAAACACACGCAGACAAGGGGGGAACATGCAAACTCCACGCAGGGAGGACCTGGGAAGCAAACCCAGGTCTCCTAACTGCGAGGCAGCAGCGCTACCCACTATGCCAACGTGCTGTCCTCTATCTATCTATTATTATAAATTCATATGGTGTCTAATCTATCTATCTACAGTATCTATCTATCTATCTATCTATCTATCTATCTATCTATCTATCTATCTATCTATCTATCTATCTATCTATCTATCTATCTATCTATCTATCTATCTATCTATCTATCTATCTATCTATCTATCTATCTATCTATCACACGGGAAAAAGTGCTTGAAACTGTTCAAAGTGCCTGCTTGTTACTCCAGGACATCCTAACTTTATTTGTACCAACACACTTAAATTACAGTTGAGATCATAAAACAGATGTTTTATTCTATAAATCAGATATTTAACTTAACCAGCCTAAGACTTGCCTTGGCCAAACAAATAGTGTTCAAAGTGAAAGTTCATCAGTTCCTCAGCTCACAACTTGCCTTAGTAACATTAAAACAAGGATGCAATATAACTCTTTAAAATCAAAGTCATGCTAATTTGCACTGGTGATGATCTCATCGGACCTTGTCCTTCTGCTAGGTATCTTGGTGTCATTTTTGATTCCTCCCTTTCTTATTCAACCCATATTCATCATATTAAAACTTTCTTACTTCCACCATAGCAAATCCCATATTGATTATCCTCTCCTTTTCCAATGCTAATAAACTTGTTCATGCTTTTATCACATCCCATATCGACTACTGTATCTTCCTACTGGCAGTCCCTTCTAATCTGTTATCACAGCACCATTTGGTGTAGACGTCTGCTGCAAGAGTCCAGCAACAGCGAGTATATAACGCCCATCCTGCTCCACCTTCAGTGGCTCCCTGTGCCTTAAAGGATACAGCCTAAAATTCCAATATTAACCTATAAAGTTTTACATGGCCTTCCACAGGACCACATCAGTAACCTACTCCATCAATATACTGTACTCCTGTCTGCCCACTAAGGTCCATTGATTTTGTAAATCTCAGCAACCTGCACCCTGTAGTTGACAGACCCTCCATCTCTATAGCGCCCAGACTTTGGAACAACCTCCCTAAATGAATGAGATCGGCCGACTCAATTCATTCTTTCAAAAAACAACTTAAATCTTGTTTTTTCAGGAACACCTTTAACATACACTGACATTCAGACCCTTCTTTAAGTTTAATCTCTCTGTACCACAGATTACATTATTTGTTCAATGTTTTCATGATGTATTTGTATTTTTGAATTTTATTCTGGTCTATTGCCACTTATTCTATTTCAATACTTTGTATATGCTATATTTATCTTTATTTAGTATTTTATGCAGATATTATTTGTATCCAGTTTTGCATAGGTGCTGTTGTTCTTTCCAAATTTCTGTGAAGTGTTCTGAACATGGGAAAAGAGCTATATAAATAAAATGTATTATTATTATCATTATGTCTGAACTCTGTATATGCGAGAGTTGAGAATCAATGAAGTCAATTCAATTGGAAGTACAATGTATATAAAGCAGCTATGAGAAATAAGGAATGCAGGTGTTTTGTGTCACGAGTTTTAAACACTACGAGAGATTGGAACAAGAACAAAGGAATAAAGTTGCAGCTCCATCAGGTGGTACATTCTTGTATGTCAGAAAAAGAGGCAGGCTTGCAACACTTTGGAAATGAGAAACCATGCTGGAAATTCATCTAATTTGAATAACCCACCAGTTTCTGGTTGTGTAATCTTACATCTTCAGATGATGAGATCAACAGCAGCAGTCATCAAGTTTGACATCCCCTCAGACTAGAAGTCTTCAAAATGTGCCACTGGCTTAAGTGAATGTTATAGAAACAAAAAACATATTTGAGCAAATGTCTATTGGCATGGCTGAAAATGACTTCAAACAACCACATCTGCCATCCAAAGATGAAATTAAAATGGCACAAAAATAAACTCTGAAGACAAAGCATGTTTTGAGCATTGCAGGAAGTAAATCTGCTGCTAGGCCTTCCTGATCAGGAAAAAGACATGCTGGATCCAGGAGAGAAACCTCTGTGAGATGTACTCCCAATGATGTCATTGTCTTCACTCTGCTGACAATAGAGCGTCTGGTGCTCAAAGAGATATGAGGTCCTTCTGAAGTCTACAATCATTTCTTTTGTCTTGTTGATATTAAGCAGAAGATTGTGGACCACCCTTCACCCCACCAGACTTTTCACCTCTTGACTGTATGGTGACTCATTTCCACCATTTATGAGACCAATCATGATGGTGTTGTCTGCATTCTTTATAACTGTTATTTTTTACTTGGCTGACACCTTTATCCATGGTGACATATAACATTTGAGATACAATTGGTTCAATTTCTTTTGTTTTTTTCCAGGCTTTTTTATCTATCTATCTATCTATCTATCTATCTATCTATCTATCTATCTATCTATCTATCTATCTATCTATCTATCTATCTATCTATCTATCTATCTATCTATCTATCTATCTATCTATCTATCCTTAACTCATATGCTGTCTAATCTATCTATCTATCTATCCATTATCCAACCCGCTATATTCTAACTACAGGGTCACAGGGGTCTGCACAGGCAGGCAGGTAAAGTGACTGGTCACAAAGTGTCAGTCGTAGGATTTGAACCCACAACGTCAGGGTTTGAATTCCAAAGTCTCAACCACTACACCACACTGTCTTCCTTTTCTTCCAGAATGGCTATGATCTAATTGGAGCACAGCAATATAAATTAGAACAACTAATCACATTATAAAGAATCAAGTTTTGCAATCATAATAAAGCATTTTATTACCATAAACAACTGCCCATACATTTCAGTATATATTACTGAGCACACAATGCAAATACTTTCAAACTGCAAAAGAAAATGTCAAGACGCTACTTGGAAAATCCAAGCCCATTGTGTGACTTTGGCTGTGTGGTTTGATGAGGTCTTGGTGAAACAATTGGAGGTCAGCAGTGTAGAAAGTAACAGAGCCATCAGAGTAGCTGGTGCAATATGCTGTGAGAAGAAAATAATCAAAGTCATGATTAATCATGACTTACTAGGTACAATTTTACTATTATATCGTGGTAAGCACTCATCATTTCACCACATGATCTCCAACACTGCAGTAAAATAAGACATTACAAAATAAAGTGACTGACCAAGTCATTGATCATATGAATAAATTCATTCTTCAGAAGTTTGAAAAACCGATAGACTGAATCACTGTATCATTAATTGGTGAAGGTTTGGATTTAGTGACTGTTTGAATATTTAATTGAATAAATTAATCATTATAAAATTTATTGATTGTCTGATTGACCCATTAAGTGACTAATCGGTCAAATTCTGGACTGATTGATTGCCTATTGAAAACATTGACATTACCACTGACTGATTGCAGGACTGGCTGACTGAATACTTTATCTATGGATTATTTGATAGGACAGCTGATCAATGAATTGATTGTGTGAATAAATGATTGAATGTACAATTGACTGACGACAGATTCTCTGATTTTTCCAATGAATGAATGACTGACTGGATGCTTTGTTGATTGTCTGACTTTCCCTTAGAATGTTCAAAGGACTGATTGACTTGCTCCATAATTGATTTATTATTTAACTACCCGACTAGATACATATTTGTTTAATTGAGTAAATAGTTACCTTATTGATTCTGCCAAAATACAATACTGGCTACAATTCTGTAGTCAACATACTTTTTTTGTCTAGTTATTTCCATGCGTTACCAAGTTCTCATTCCAGCACATCACTAACCACATTGTTATCAAATGAAGTCTTCCACAAAGGCAAAATAAATATGAATCGTCCAAAAGGCTTTACTACCCTGGTCAGGCTGCCTGGAAAAAGGCCTCACCCCAAAGGCCTTCATCTGCACTTAAGTAGTGACCCACCTCAGGCTTCACAGCCCCAAAAGGGATTTAAGCCTCAAAAATAAGATGATCATGTCTCTAAATTATTACAAAAGCCCCACAAGTGGAAGGATGGCCGTAAACCCTTGGCTTGTATAAAAAGGGAAAACTCTGAATTTTTCTAAAGGAATATTTATTTAACCAAAACAGAAAAAATATAATGAAAAGGGCAAAAAGAGTCAAAAGTATGGGCATAGAAAAGCAATCCACAGAAACCATGTCCTAATAGACAATCCAGAAGAATAACCTAACAGCAGAGCAGAAAAAGAATAGAAAAAACAGGAAATCCAAATAGAAAGCAATATTTTCAACACTCCACTCTAAATGAATGATCTCCAACTCCAGAGCCTTGTCAGCAGACTGCTATAGCCAGAGGGTGGGCTCAGGAGAGGTGGTGCCGGGGTGACCCCGCCTCCTGGGGCTCCACCCACAAAGAACAAGGAATATAAACACTTTTAAAGAGACAGAATACAATTACAGCATTATAATTGAAACCAGCAAAAATAACAAAAAATATATGAAAAATAACACTGCACAACAAAGTTTTTGCTTCTTGAACACTGTTGTGTGTTTCTCATAGATTTTTGGGTGCTGATCACAAATATCACATCAAAATTTACCCAAAACGTTTCAGAGAAATCTTCAGTTTTGTCGTGACTTTTTCTTCTATTTGTATCCAAACATTTTCGCTCCCATAAGTGACTTATCAACAACGGTTTGTGCAGCCTGGGAATGTCCAGGCATGTAATCAGGCCAGGTTGGAAGTTGTTCTGTGGAAGTTGACATCCTGGGTATGCCTGGGCAGGTCTGAATGAGCTTGACGCTGTCTCAGACTGCTATAAAGGTGGCTTGAATACACCGATCCTGCTCATTTGGTTAATATAGATAGTCAGTGTGTATGTATAGTATCAGTATAGTAAAGTAGAGTATCTGTAGCAATATAACAGTAAGTAAGCTTGACGCTATAGACGTTATGTCTCATCAATGTTGTAACAGCCGCGGTACATTCTGCTATATCTGTGGCGAATATACACTTGTGCCTCAGAGACGTTGGATGACAGCTCTTGAGAAGAAAGCTTATCGTCTATATTTTGGCTGCAAAATGGGTGATCAAGACAAGGAATGGGCGCCTCACATTTGCTGTGCGACATGAGCTGTCAGTTTGAGAGCCTGGTTCAGAGGCACTCGAAAGACGATGCCGTTTGCTGTTACGATGATATGACGAGAACAGAAAGACCATGTGATGAACTGTTACTTCTGTTTGACTAATGTGTCTGGTTTCTCTGCCAAAAACAAGAAGTCAATTGAATATCCTAACATGCCACATGACGACAGTCTTCCAATTCCGAAACCACCAGAGGATTGGACCTTAGACGAACCAGATGAAGAAACTGCAATGCAGGGTACTGACAGTGACATTGACCCGGATTTTGAACTGTGCTCATCAAGCGATCTACATCTGATAACACAGTCCAAATTGAACAATTTGGTCAGAGATTTGGATCGGTCAAAAGCAAAGGCCGAGCTGCTGGGTTCGAGACTGCAGGAATGGTGTTTGCTGTCACTAGGTATGAAAATTTCTGTGTTTTGAGGCCGACAATCATGATATAACCAAATTTTTTGCACACGTCGACAGTCTCTGTTTCTGTTATGACATTAAAGGATTGTTCTCGGCCTTGGGTTGTGATCACAACCTGGATGGGTGGCGTCTTTTCATTGATTCATCAATGTTAAGCCTGAAAGCTGTTCTGCTACACAATGGCAACGTTAATCCTTCAGTACCTGTTGGCTATGCAGCACACATGAAAGAAACGTATGAGAATATGGAACTTTTGCTGAAGAACGTCCAGTATAGCAGGTACAACTGGAATATCTGTGGAGATCTTAAAGTCGTTGCTCTGTTACTAGGACTGCAGCTCTGGTATACAAAGTGCTGTTATTTCGTCTGTGAGTCTGTGAAAGGAACAGCCGTGCCAAAGATTCGCACTATTCTCAACATAACTGGCCACTCTGTAAAAAGTTAGTTCCAGGACAGAAAAATGTGGCACAATAATCGCTTATTGACCCGGCAAAGATATTTTTGCCTCCTCTTCACATAAAACTGGGACTCATGAAGAATTTCGTGAAAGCACTAAACAAGGAAGGCAAAGGTTTTCGTTATTTAAGACAGCTGTTCCCAAGAAAAACTGACGCCAAGATCAAAGCGGGCATTTTTGTTGGCCCCCAGATCAGACATGTTATGAGTGATAAGCAGTTTGAAGATCTGTTAGATGGGCAGGAAAAAATTGCCTGGAAAGCCTTCAAAGACGTTGTTGACAATTTTCTGGGCAATTACAGAGTCCCAAACTACATTCAGCTGGTAGACAAACTTCTCAAAGCATACAAGACAATGAAGTGCAACATGTCACTCAAGATTTATTTCCTCCACTCACACTTGGACTTCTTCCCCGCAAATCTCAGTGCTGTCAGTGATGAACATGGTGAAAGGTTTCATCAGGACATTGCTATGATGAAGAAACGATACCAGGGCAACTGGAATCCGTCAATGCTTGCTGAATACTGTTGGATACTACAAAGTGATGCACCAGACATTGAATACAAAAGAAAATCAGGAGCAAAATATTTTTAATTCTGTTGAATTTAATAGCTTATGCGAAACTTAAACGTGACTAAATACGTTATTGTCAGTAAACATATAAATGTCTATTTCTCAAAGTTCCTACGTGATGCAGTAAAACTAAAACTATATTTGTGCATACCCAGTTGGTATCTGTCATAATCAGCAAAAATGTTTCAGGAAGCAAGACTTTTCAAAAAAACTGTTGTGCAGTGTAATCACTTAAAAACTATAAAATAAAAAAATAATTCACACTGACACATAACACACATCACACCATAACAAATACGATTGCTGTATTTCTGAATATTTCCATTCCTTTTCCCAAATTTTGCCATTTCTGTACAAAACCGTTTCCCTGCTTATGACTTTCAGCAACCTCTTCTGCTGTGTAAAAGCTACCTCTTCTAGTTACTAAATGAAATTGCTTTTATGTATAATCTTGATTTGCAAGTCATGTAAACTGCAAACACATTCATTTTTACTAGGAGATGGTGAGGGTTCCTAGAATTGCTATTTGCCAAATAAAAAAAAGGATTTATTGAACACATTTGAGTGATTAGAGTATAATCTTAGTAGCTGCAGACTGATTAGTTTGTAGAACATGGGGCATCAGGGTTGTGAAATTCAAATGAGGACAAATATAAATTAATATTTCTAAGTATGTTGAGACCCATTACAATGCATTTCAAATTTAGAAAAGTGCTCAGCAATTTTAGCCATATTGCTTTTTGTCTCCACCTCCACACAAATATGTTTGTCCACCAGGCTAAAGTAATGTCTGGCTTTAAAGCCACATCTCCTATAAATAACAACTGATGCCTGGCTTGTGCAGAGACTCCTGCTTCAAGACTCAATGTTCATTTTCTTAAAATTGCCCCTTTATAAAATCAGATGCTGTGTAAGAAGACTTACAGAGTCTGCCCAGCATGGCCTCCGTGGTTATTGAGTCCCTACCACACAAGGAAAGCTTTAAATAACTTCACCTACCATTCCACATGAAATGCCCTTTACATGACTTGGATTATAATGACAGCCACTGAGCAGACAACACTTCATAAATCGAAGTATAATCGTCTTCATCAGCTTCTTGGCACTTACTAGTCTGGTCGTAAAACAAAGCAAATATCCTACATTAAGTCAAAGTCACACCCTCTCTCTGCTTATGAACGCTAAGTCCTTGTTCGTTGACTACAGAAAGTTATTCATAAATTAAAACACCCTGACCAGATGGATTTATCCACTCACAACTGCCTTCTGTTAACATTTGTCAGATTTTATGTATTACTGATGTTGCAGCCTCTGTTAAAGGACTAGCTGCATGCCAGTCACGTGATCTTGAAAAACGTGAACTGGTCATTTTTATTGCAGCTAATGACTAAAACAGGATTTAATAAGGAATTCATTCATTTAATCAAAACATTTAATTCAACTCTAAAATCAGCTGAGCTCACTGACACCTCAATCTTTTCTCCTTTTTTATCAAAAACATAGCCAGTTAAGGCTGCCCACCATCACCTCTTCCTTTTTAACATGTTCCTTGGATGGTAGCTATCTGCAATTCCACTATCAAACTCCCATTGTGACACATAATTCTCCACCCATAATTTCCATATGTGGATTGTATTCTTCTTTACTTCTCTGATAATCCCTCATGTTCTACACTATTTTAGGTCTTATGAAGGTCTTATGAAGTATCTGGGCTTAGAAGAAATTGTACCAAATCCTCCCTTGAGCTCTTTGATATTTTATTTCTTACTGAACAAATGCCTGCCTTTGTCCTTATCTCAAAAAGTTTTAGACACCTTGGAATTGACATTTTGGCCTTCATTGCTGCCATAGCTTCCATTAATAGCTAATGCATCCTCAATGAAGTCAGTGCCTCTGTTCCGTCATAGTTTGTACTTTTGACTGCTATTTTTGCTTTACGTTCTGGCTTTGTCAAATTGCTTCTTTTGACTATTCCTCATCTTTTGGTCAATATCTCTCTTGCTGTCAGTTAATGCTAGTATAACACTATTCTTTCACTCCATATCTGGTACCAAGTGGATAAGCATACCACTGCCCTGTGAAGTGTCACTCCTGTATACCCATATTTCGTAATGCTGCCCTCAAAATTGGTGGACATACTTGCCTTTACCCACCCAAGCAATACACTGCTATCAATACATTCTGAGCACATACTCAACAAGGCGGGACATCTGACATTCACGTCTCTGTATGATCTTATGCCTTCACCCATTTTCTCCTAACTCCAGCTTGGTCAGTGCTCAGGATATGTGAGCTCTCCTTTTCTTCTCCTCTGCCCATCCACACTTTAGTATCACTCTCTTAAACTTTCTATTCCCGTGTTCGTCAACCCGTTCCAAAACATCTTCTGAAAATTTCAGTCTGGAAAGGGGACCGACCTCTTACCTTTCTCCCCTCCACAATCCTCTTGCCTTGAATACCATTTTTAACAATATAAAACTGCACTCTAAGAATTTGATTTTCCAACTCACTCAATTAAAATTTCTTATCACCTTCCTTATAAACACTATTTGATGGGACCACAACCAGTCCCACTAAGCCACTTAATGCTGCTTATCTCATCTTGGGTACATTTCACTATATGTTCTAGCCCTGTTCAGAATCAGAATCAGAATCAGAATATCTTTATTGTCATTGTAACAAATACAACAAAATTAGGTGCAGTCCCTGCGGTGTCAAAATATAAATAAAATATAATTAAAAAAGGATAAGAAAGGATAAGAAGAAATAAGGTAGAACACAAACATTCAACATAAGACCTTAATTGCACATGAACACTATTGCACAAGATGTCATCTATTGCACTGCTGCATTGGAAGTGGTTAAGTGGCAATTCAGTGTCCTAATAGTTCTGCCCTTCTTGATACCAATGACAACAGGGAGTTTAAAGACCGGACATTAGTATCAAAAGATCCAGCATAATGCTGTTGTTTAAACAAACAAAGCATTAAAACCTATGAAGCGTTTAAGGAGCCAGATCTTCAGTTTTCGATTATATAGAATATGTACGGTATTCAGAATAACAACATTGCTGTGAATTCTTTGCTCAAACTTTATATTTCCTATGCATCATTTTTCATTAAAACAAAAATAATATTCAGAATGGTAACAAGAAATAATAGTGCCACAACTGGAGCAGTACAAGAGACACAGTTATGGCAAAATAAACCTAAACGATCAACACAACAACATTACGGTAATTTCAGGCTTTGCATGCATTGCTTAAGACTTGCTTAACGTCAAGGCATTATGTCTCTCCCAGGAGGGTTTATTAAAACTCCTGTTAAAATAGGATAACTACCATGTATGAACTAACTCATGTCATTCTTCATATTCACATCTGACTCACTCAAAAGTTCACTATACTTGTCTTCCTGATTAGTAAAACTTCAACGATGTGCATTGAGTGGACAGTGATATTGAGTTCTCTGTATATGTTGGTTTAACAGTAACAGGAATCACTGTCAGTGTTTAAAGATGATTATTATACTTCTATTGCTTTAAATTTTGTAATTATATTTGACTAGTCAGTTAATGTAAGGGACTTCAGTAAATTTATTATGGTTTATGAGGCCTTATAAGTACAGGTAGTCGCTGGGTCTGATGTAAGTCGATCTGGACGTAAGACAGACCAGTATATGTATTCAGATCTGACCGTATGTATAGTACTGTTTAATAAGCCCATTAAAATTGTTTTTTATCCTTTATTATCATCAATTATCATCATAATGTAGATTTTCTATCTTTTTTTGTCAATTATTTTTTTATTATTTTGTTTCCTTATTATTGTTGCTCGCATGGGTGCCAAACTTTTAACAGCTTCATGAGTCCTTTCTTTGTCTGTGTTATGTTATGTCATCAGTGTGAGCCTCTCCCAGTGTTCATTTAGGAAAGGAAGAAATGTACCAGCAGAGTTTGTGCACTCATGTTTACTGTTGTAATATTTCAGCCTGTTAATAATAAACATAATAGATAAAGGAGTTCAGTTTGTTTTCATTACCCCTTCGTGACGGTTCACACGAAGCGTCACACTGTGAGTCACAACATAGAAGTTTCACAGGTTAACCGAGGCAGCAGTACAGGGTGTGTGATGAACAAAGGTTACAATTGGGATAACTTAAAGTCACATGCAATCACATTCGCTTTCCTTCCTCCATACTGCTTGATCACCTTCATTTTTGTGTCGAGATCAATTACCTTTTTTTGTGTAAGTGTAACACAAATGTAACTGAATTCAAAAGCTAATAAACTGAGATCAAGATGCATGAGTCATGGCATACAGAGCTGGCATGGTGAAAATTGTCATTTGCAGGTGAGATGTGAGAGCGGTCGTAAGTTGAATAATTGCAAGACGCATATGTCGTAAGTTGACAACTTCCTGTAATCTGTAACAACCCGCAGACTCAAATGCATCTGACACAGACTTGCTCTCAGTTTTACCAGCGAGATTTGTTTGTAGAATCAGTCCAGGAATGGTGGGGCTGGGTTAGTATTACCCTGACAAATTTAGGGTTGGGGGATATTGACCCAATGTACCCCACAAAGCGCCTACAGCCATGAGGAGAGTGATTATATTTCTACTTTGTTTTTCTTTATTTACTTATATTTATGCATGATTTTTGTGCTTATGTCCTTCTGCCACTTCAATAAAAAGTTGATCACAAAACATTATTGTAAGCTAGAAGACAAGTGCAATGCCCACACCAAGGAAAAAACAGACCAGCAGGGCACATCTCTTTCACAAAGAAGCAATACATCAAAGCCAAAAACAGACAAGGCACGTAATCATGGCTGTAATCTTGGTGTAACAGCTACTCAGAGCAAAGCACTTAGAGTTCAGCTGACAACAAACCCATCAGAAAAGTCACACGCCTAAAATGAAAGTGTTGTCTCTCTGACATCAATAAAGTACTTCATTGTGTGTACGTTTCAAAATTTTTTTTAAATGGCATTAAAATTATCAACAATATACCACAGACAAGCAGATTACAACTTTTCGTGTTTATGAATACATTATCAGTTGTTGTAGATGACCAGAGCTTATCTTTTTCCATATTTAGAAGATGTATTCAGCATATCCAAAATTATAATAAAAAAAATAGCATTGCAACAGTGTTTAAAGTCAGTTTCAGTAGTGTTGCTACATAAAAGAACATTGAAGATTGTAACTACTGGAATATTGAACAAGTGGGAATTTCAAAATGGACAGGCATTTTTTTCCGACGTTAACAATAAACAAAAGGGATGCAAGACACTTCATGCAAATTTCTAACATGCAGGAATAAAATGGAAACTCACCACACTCTTGCTCCCAATATTCGGGTTAAGTACCTGTAAAAATCATGCCAGTGTTAGAGAGCATGGTCTACTAACTCATTAAGCTATTGATATTCTGGTCTGTTTGGCTTCTTTGTCACATACATGTTGCTCAGTTCAATCCCACTGCGGACTCCCCCAGTCAGTCAATCAATCAGCAACTGCTGCAGTTATCCAATTCTAGAAACAATTGTATTGTAGAAGTAATTGTTCACTAAATAAATGGAAATCCATCCCATCCATTTATTGAGCCAATACAGGGTCAAGGGCAGCCAAAATAATTATCAGGAGCATTAAGTGCAAAGCAGAAATCAAGCCTAGAGAGGGTGCCAATCTAATGCCAGGCACTCCCCACAATGACTCACACTACGCAGCGCCAGTTTAGAGATGCCCGGTTTTGATGACTACGTTTCCAGAAATTGCGACAAATTAAAATATATCTCCTTAGAGGGTTATGCTCACTTATTGTTCTATGAGTCTGGTGTGACACTCTTGGTTTTGTTGATTTGGATGACAAAATTCTAGTTTTGACTTTCCAGCTATTACAGAAATGTTTTTTACATTTGCTTCTGTTTATGGATCCTGAGTAATGGATAGTGGATTTTTTGTATAAATTTGTAACACTAGTCTGACTGTGATATACTGCTTTGCAGTATGGAGACTGTGGAAGATTGTGGGTTCGCTTCCTGGTTTCTCCATATAAATGTAATGAATTATTATTATTATTATATTCTGCACCATTTGTATCCAGCACATTACCAATAATAATGTCAGATAATATTATTTTTTATTTTGTTCTCAATAATTTGTATATAAGTTTATATTTAGGTATAGATTTTTTCCACAGACTTTTCATATGTTTAACTATTTTGGGGTCTTTAAATATAGTAAAGAATTGTTAAAGATTATACCATTTATTTGTAGGCTGATTGGTGCAAATTTTATGCAAATGACCACAAATATTTAACATCATTGCTTTGTTATATTTCTCAGTCTTCCCATGCTGAAGTGACTGTTGCACATGACAGGCTCCCTCAGGCTTGTTGTAATAAGGAACGTCCATCTTTAAAGCTATTTATAATGATGATCTCAACAGTTGTTAATTGGTTGTGTTGTTTAACACTTGTTTATTTGAGTATTTTTGCAACTTTCCTGTTTGCTTCAGATTGCCTTTTTAGACACTACATTTTGGCTCATTTTTTTCTTGTCTTGTCTTATCTTAATAAATTCTTTGTATTTGAAGAACAATGTTTTCTTTTTGTCTTTTCAAGCTAGATGTTTTATGGTTTCCCTCTCTCTTGAAAGATATATTTGTGGTTTTGGAACTTTGAAAAGTATTTTTCAACTTTTAAGGCCAATGCCCTTTAGTTTTGGGTGTGGCAGACTGGGGTGAGGCCTGTGTCTGAGACTGAACAGTTAGGTCCCGGATGGGATTTTGTTTATTTTGAGGCCTGCTCACCCCTTTTTTTCCATTTTTGGTGCTGCATTGCAACCCCCTTAAAGGTTTAGTAAAGCCCAGAAGGCCAAAGCTTTTGTTATTTAATCCAATACTTGGTGTTCTTTGGTTGAGTGTAACAGATTACTGTTCCTGACCTTCTACTGGACAGTTCTGATGTCTCTCTGAGTATGGGATCTGCTCCTGTGTCAAAAATCATGCCATATGTTGAATACCACCTGTCTTCTATACATGTGTGTCCTTTTGCATACCTATCACTGACATGCATTGGCCAAACAGTGTGCTCATCTTTTCTGTGAATCTGAGATGATCGAACCTTTTTAACCACAACATCTGATAACAGCACTTTGCTCACTAAGAGTAAAATTTAGAAAATCAAGCTGTCATAATTACACATTGAGTGTACAATACAGACCTCCAGATGTGCTGTCTACTGGTAAGGCACACTGGGACTTCCCGAACAGCGTAGTCAGCATGACAGCATTGCGAAAATGTTCTAACATGGAGTGTTATTTTTACCTATGAAATGCCTTCATATTTTGACTTATGCTCATACCACCTAGCCAAAACTGTGTTGACAGAGCTGTCAGTATGCAGACAAATTAAATTCAGCCATATATGAAACCAATAGGGAGCCTAAACTTTCAATGAAAAGCTGCCTTATTACATTTATAATGCATCTTACAATATGTGTATAAATAAGCTTTTTGGATGCCTGTTTGTTTGTCTGTTAGCCAATCATGCAAAAAAAACGTGACTCCTAACTCACTTATCTAGGGCAGGGTGGTGGGGCTGCTGGTGCCTATCCCAGCAATCATCAGGCATAAGGTAGGAGCAACAACTGGGCATGGTGCAACTCCATCACTGGGTGAGCACACATTTGGGCCAGTTTAGCGATATCAGTTCACCTAACCTACTAGTCTTTGGACAGTGGAAGGAAACTGCTGCACCTGGAGAGAACCCTCACAAACACAGGGAGAGCATGTAAACTGTATGCAGCAAACACCCAGGACACAAACCCCGACCTCCTTAATACAAGGCAGCAGGCCATAGCTGAATCCATTTACAGGTACACAGAATTTTGCTTGTGCGTTGCCATTGGTCCAGCTGAAAATAACAGCTATGTGTTGGAGAGAGGCATTATAATGGAAGGGGGACAACCCAAAAGTGCACTAGGACTGATGGGAGGACACTGTAATCAGCACACATCAAGTTTTGTAGTGGCCAAAGTGTGACTTCATCAATGACCACAGTCATGTTTCTTCTCAATTAGTTTGGATAATACTTCCATTGTCTCACCAATGATTAGATTACAGTTTACAGATTACAGCTTTTGTCCAAAGGTATGTCTTTCTGTCTCATCATGGGTTGTATTTAGCTATGTTGAATTTACAAAATTTAACATAGCTAAATGAATTTACAAAACACCCGGGAAACAGCAGGTATTATGGCTAGTACTCTATAATGTTAAAGTGGAACTGAAATTCTGGGAAATGATTTTATGAAATCCAAAATAAAAATCAAGAGATCCTGAATTTGAAGCATTCATTTTCCAAAACAACCTGAGGTGTCTCCTGTTTCTTTGTAAGTGTAATACACAACGTAATTTTATAATCAATTCAAAGAGTTCTGAAGTTCTGATATCCCCTGTTCCAGACACTGCATGTCCCCCATAGCTGACTCCAGAAGTAGGTGAATAGTGCTGTGGAGACTAATAATTTCTTAGAGCTTTAGAGATTTACAGGGGCATGTGGAGGTCTCTCACTGGAGTGGTCATTTCTAACAAACTGAGTAATCAAACGTAGTAGTAAACCAATCAGCACCATGACAAAATTCCAGAGTTCTATGACAGAACTCCAGGAACCCATCATGAAGACAATACCATCTGCAGCATTTTACAGTGGTTTCTACAAGAGAGTGGCATTACAGATGCCACTCACAAGAAAAGGCCACATACAGCAAAGAGAGTGGGAGCTTACAAGAACATACAAAGAGGACCCTGAGATCTTATGGCAAAGTATTTCAGGCCACATGAATTGACCTGAATGTAACTGACTATAATTTGTGAATCTGATTTATGAGGGAGTGTTGGGTGTGTGCTTGAGAGCAGCCTGCAATGGACTGAGGCCACGTCCAGGACTGACCCCTACCTTACTTGCCATCAAGATATGTTTTAGCTGCAGGAACTGGAAAATGAAGGATTCTGGGGCCACAAGATTAAAATTCAGTTTCAGTTTATGTTTATGACAATATCCCAAGGGATACACTGTAGCTTTATTCTTCCTATGGCTCCAACAATTTGACCAATGAATGAGAGAGGAGGCAGGTCTTCAGCTCAGATGTGTGGGTGTGTCTAAGTGCATTTCCAATTTCATTAATGACAGTGTTTTTTTAGAAGTGGTTTATTTAAATATATTTTAATAACAGTACATGTGTTTGCAATGTTGTAGGGATACTTCTGGATTGCTATGATTAGGAGTCCCAAGGGACACAAGACCCAAAAATTTGAAAGTGCTCCTCCACAAATGTCCACTAGAGGGGGATATATCACCAAACCCTGGCTAGACAAATGGGCAAACACAGAAAGTTCATAAAAAAATAAAAGGTTTTATTTGTCACAAAAGTTTCTCTGCATGAAGTTCTGAATAAACCCAAAAGGCATAAAGGTGTTGCTTAAAAACATAAGGTGATCCAAAGTGAACACAGTCCCAATACAGGAATCTCATAAAACAGAGTGAAAGGTCAAAAAAAAAAACTGTAAACACAGAACATACCAAAACTCCTTTGCACATTCAAATGAAACACCAGTAACTATAGGAGACCCTCCAGATTTATAGGATGGAGGGCAGTTCCCAGCAGTGATTGCCAGGTGGGGGACCACACAGAAAACACAGGCACTGGCAAGAAAGCAAATCATAAAATAAAGTAAAATTAACACAGATAAATGACTCATCAACACAGGAAAAGACATTAAAAATAGATTTGAACCCCACCCAGGGGAGGAACCCTGACTGAAAAATGGCTGGATGACATGATGTGGATTACATGACATGAGTAATGCAAAATTTTTTAATGGAATTTTTGATACCGTAAACCACTATTATATCCAAAATGTTGCATGAAAAGATGAGATTAAATATTTTTCTCAGTCTTTGCTACAAACACATTGGGATAAGTAATATATAAAAATATAATTTTTGGCTGGCTCATTCCTTTAAGAGAGAATGAATGGTTTGGCTGAGGTTGCCACTGAAAAAGATCTAACAGAAAGTTTGGATTGTGAGGAATTCATAAGAGAGTTTGTGGCGGTGAAAATGAAATTAGGAAAATCAGATATGCAATATAAACTGCTTTAATTCTTACAAACAACTCTTACATTTTGAATAAACAACATTGATATTGCAATGATTCATATTATGATTATAGCATTTCATCATCGAAAGTGTTTTATGACCAAAAGTGTTGTTCTTCCTTATAAATAATACATAAAAATGAAAAGCTTTTAAATTATTCCTACAGTAAAAGTGCAAGTCCATCTAAAAAGAAAAATGACACTTTAAAACACTTATTTTTTTATTACTTTAAGCATATGGTCATAATTGGGCTTATTATGTCCATGACCATGATGGGCCTGCCCAGAGTGCAGATTTATTTTCATCAGGGGGCAGAAAGGAGGGCAGTGTGGCTTTGTGGTTAGGGTGTGACCCCTTAAGGCACACGTCACTTCATTTTCCTGTGTTGTAATTGTAAAAATATATGAAATAAGCGTTCTTTATCTCTCTATTTAAAATGCACCATGGGGCAATGGTTGAACATAGTGAGGCACTATACAAAATAAAAACAATTTGAAATTATAGTTAAAGTGGATCTAACACGACACTCCTCAATTCCGATTCCAAAGCAGCCATTTCTCTTTATGGAGTGGCAGAGGCAGTGATTTTAGGGTAAATTAAAAGTGGGCAGATTTAACAGCAACTCATTACACCAAAGTGCCAGGACATGCCCCTCTTTCTTGGGGTGCTTGAAATGCCTTTGGAGAACGGGGTATGAAAAATGTTCATGACTTTATACTAACTGGTTGTGTCCAGGTGATAGTTTTAAAAGCCTGAGGATAAAAATCACACTTTTCAAAAAGTGGTGGGGACATGTCCTTTCATTGTGCCTTAACAAAGCCATACACCGGGAAATCCTTGAGGAGAACCTGCTTTAGACAACTAAACACTTCAGAGAGGAGCAAAGATTCCTCACAAAAATCCAGAGCATAGAGCCAATGTAATGTTGTGATGCCCAGAAAATGTCTGACTTTGAACATCTTAGGAAGGACTAAAGGCTGTCATCACTGATGAACTTAATGCAGTTTAACAGTGGCAGAACAAATCGTCAAGGAAAAGTTGAGAACAACACAAGGATGCATAGAAACACCATAGTGTAACCTGAGGAGGGCACCTCTCAAAGTTCCTAAATGCTAACCAAAGAAAAATATAAAGAAAAGAAAGGATTTATTAAAGGACAGTAAAGGTCTTTGGAGATAGAAGTGCAGAAATAAGGGAACACGAAAAATCAACCTTTCATGCCTCCACCACCTTCTCCTTTGACCTTTCTCCATACCTTCTTGAGACCTTTTTTCTCCAGACAGCTGAACTCTTACCCACTCTCTTCCCAATTCTATTTGGGCAAAACAGCCTTAACCCACAACTCTTCAGACACTTATATTAAATATTGGGGAGCAGGGAGATGTACAGTACCAGAAAAACGTTTTAGAACACCTCAGTTTTTTCAGTTTTTAAACGTCTTTTTAAACAGTTTTTACGTCTTACCCGAAGAAGGGGCCTGAGTTGCCTCGAAAGCTTACATATTGTAATCTGCTCAGTTAGCCAATAAAAGGTGTCATTTTGCTTGACTTCTCACTACATCCATAATGGCTAACACGGTACCACACCCTAGTACTTCAGTTTTTATGGAAATGCAAGCAACTTAATGTCTTAATGTTTAATGAAATGAAGGCATAAAACAAATAAACAATAGCAAATAAAAAAATAAGTCAACTAAACATTAAGTATACAAAATTTTATTCAAATTTTTGATTCATCAAAGTAGCCAGCTTCTGCTGATATAACATCCAAACTGTGGTAATCCTTTTGATTCAAAATGCCAGTTACTTCTGTGCAAGTCACCAACTCCTCCTCCAGCAAAAGAACCCCAGACCATCACACATCCTCCTCAATGCTTTGGTGTCACACACTGAGAAACCATCCTTTCACCTTCTCCACGGTGCTCAAACACCATGCATGATGAACCAAAGATTTCCAATTTTGATTCATCGGTCCATAAGACTTTCTTCTAGGCTGCAGTAGTCCACTGTCAGTATTTCAAGGCCGTATTTTGTCCTTTAAGGAATGGCTTTCTTCCTGACACTCACCCCATCAAAGCTGCAGCTCAAAGTCTCCTGTTCATAGTAGAAACTGAGACTTGCGTTTTTCGACCTGCATTGTTAAGCTGTGCTTGAAGCTGCTGTGCTGTGAGGCGCCTGTGATCCTCAGAAACGTGTCTTCTGATTGGCTTGTGACTTTGGGTCTGCCAGATCTCATCCCTTTAGAGTTTCTTCCAGTTTCCAATTGGTCTCACTGGACTCACTGACATATTGATTTTTTTTTTTTTGCAGTTTCTCTAAATGAAAGGCCTACACTTCTAAGGGTAATAATGCTCTGTCTCATTTCATGTGTTAATTGTTATTTTCTAGCCATTATCACTGACATTTACAACTTTCTACAGTGTAATATTGCCCTAGTAGTACTTCAGAGGGTGCAGTAACACAGTCTGTTCCAACTCTGCTTTAAGACATACAGAGGGGTTTTAAGTAATCAACAGACGATGGGACACCTGTGCAAATTGTTTTCTCCAACACGCAAGGCTTATTGTACTTTAATTGCTACAGAACATCTGTAGATTGTAACCTGTTAGTTGTTCCTTTTTTCAGCTTTTGCTAACCTAAACTTTAAATTAAAACCTCTGGCAGTTTACTGATTACCTTTTCACCCTTTTAGGTCATTTGTTGCATTTCAACTGGTCAAATTTGAAGAAAAACTGGAAGAACTGAGGTGCTGTAAAAAGTCTGCTGCCTAATAGCATGGGGGACCTCCAGCATAACTCCCATCACCAGGTATCCTTACATTGGTGCCTCAAGAGTCAATTATGTTGGGGCTCCACAATTGGGCATACTGCCCCCATCCAAGGGTTGTCACTGGCAAGGACAGCATTCCACAGCCTGACTCGGGCCCGGCACTGTAGGCGCATCATTACAATCTGTGCTGGGCCCCCTTTAACAACAGCCACTAAAACTCAAATCTGGCAAAAACCGGCCTACAAAATACTGACTCTGGTGGATGTATAGTACAGTATATTTGGTGGGGTGAATGCCAATTAAAAGAACGTTTTGTTAGTTATAGTCGGTTACCACTGCTACTTCTCAAACCTGAAGGCTTGGATTCAAATTTCTGGCCCAGGTTCTGCCTGTATGGATTTTACGTTTTTATTCCTGTATCTGTGTGGGCTTTTCCACAGGGACTTGCATACTGTGGAAGAATATCATTGTTCTGTGCAAACATGACAATAAAAGCTGAGCTTGTCAGACTAAATAGAGGCTTTAACTGGCTCAGGATTAGTGGGTACAAGTGTGTGGGTGATAGTGAGCTCTGTGATAGGCTGGCACTCCATCCAGAGTTAGTTCCAAAGCTACCAGACTTGGCACTAACTTCTTGAAACCCAGAACTCAATAGGCAGCTTAATAGACGGATGGATGTGAATTCAGGCTGCCATTCACTTGTGTCCTCTCCAAGGTTGATTCCTACTGATGTTGACCCTTCACTGGATTAAGATGGTTGAGAAAATGCGATCTCTCTAGGAGAATTAATTTACTGTATGTTTGAACTTCTGAAGTGTTATGAGTCACTGTGGTAAAAAATGTCAAGTAAATGTTTCAATAAAAATTATAAATGAGCTTCTTCCCCACTTGACCCTTGTCTTTTCAGTCTGTTCTGGCTCAGAGTGAGACAGTTAGAATTTTTATAAAAGGGAATGGAGGACGAAAGCAAGATCAAAGGAGAAGCAAAGTCATAACCAAAATATCAACCGAGCTATTGTCAAGTTTACAACGCTAATCTAAAATCAAAGACTTTCCAAATGGCAAAAAAAAACCAAATTTGAATTGCAAGGGGGCGGCACGGTGGCGCAGTGGGTAGCGCTGCTGCCTCGCAGTTGGGAGATCTGGGGACCTGGCTTCGCTTCCCGGGTCCGCCCTGCGTGGAGTTTGCATGTTCTCCCCGTGTCTGCGTGGGCTTCCTCCCACAGTCCAAAGACATGCGGGTTAGGTGGATTGGCGATTCTAAATTGGCCCTAGTGTGTTTGTGTGTGTCCTGCGGTGGGTTGGCACCCTGCCCAGGATTGGTTCCCTGCCTTGTGCCCTGTGTTGGCTGGGATTGGCTCCAGCAGACCCCCGTGACCCTGTGTTCGGATTCAGCGGGTTGGGAAATGGATGGATGGATGGAATTGCAAGGGAATGAACCAACTGTGTGTAGTGGACAAAATAGATTAGGGCTGACACAGAGAAAGTTCAGCTGATGTCATGGGGATGCGCAACCTTGCACAGTGTTCAGAAGCAGTCTCTGCACGACTGACTAAAGGTGGTCTCCATTTAGCGCACGCTGCAAGGGGATCACTCTGACAAGATGTTGTGGAGTTGTGCTGGCCACTGGCAGTAGCCAGAACATAAACCTTCATTTTGAGATACTTTGTGCTGGGAGTCCACAGCAATTCACTTGGCGATGAGGAAGGAATTTGCACTCTGGACAGGTGGAGTGTAGTGATGATCTGGGCAGAAAAGATAGGGATTGATAAAGAGAGAGACTGAGAAGTGTTCTGCTCACAGTGTTTAGAGGCAGTTTCTGCATGGCCAACTAAAGGAGCCCCCCTATTAGCTTATGCTAAGTAACAAGATGATTAAATTTGCAGATCATACCAAGCTAGGTGCATTGGCAGATAATCTGGAATCTGTTGAATCATTGTAGAGGGACTTGGACAGCATACAGACTTGGGCAGATTTGTAGCAGATGAAATTTAATGTCAGTAAATGTAAAATATTACATGTAAAAATGATAGTGTTAGATACACAATGGGAAGTCTGAAAATCAAAAGCACACCTTATGAGAAGGATTTAGGAGTCATAGTGGACTTGTCACCATCAACTTCCAGACAGTGTTCAGAAGCCATTAAGAAGGCAAGCAGGTTATATAGCGCCCTGATGTGTGGAGTACAAGTCCAAGGAGGTTCTGCTCAAGCTTTATAACACACCGGTGAGGCCTCATCTGGAGTACTGTGTGCAGTTTTGGTCTCCAGGCTACAAAAAGGACATAGCAGCACTAGAAAATGTCCAGAGAAGAACAACTAGGCTGATTCCAAGGTTAAAAGGGATAGATTATGAAGAAAGATAAAAAGAGTTTAAGCAAAAAGAAGATTAAGACATGACTTGATTGAATGGAATGGAATTAGTACCGAGGATTGAGACTGTGACTTTAAAATGAGTTCATCAAGAACATGGCGACACAGTTGGAAACTTGTTAAGGGTAACTTTCGCACAAACATAAGGAAGTTTTCCTTTACACAGAGACCCATAGATACCAGGAATAAACTACCAAGTACTATGGTGAACAGTAGAACTTTAGGGACTTTTAAAACTTGACTTGATGTTTTTTTAGAAGAATAAAATGGATAGGACTGGCAAGCTTTGTTGGGCCGGATGGCCTGTTCTCTTCTAGAATGTTTTATTGTTCCAATGCTGTAAGGAGCTTGTATCAGACTGAGACTTTGTCCGTTTGAAACTGACAACCCGTAGTTCCCACAGTGCGAATCCTAGAATTGAGATGATTTAAGGTGTGAGTTCATGGCACAAGTGTTGTGCATGAACTAGTTGAAAAGAGTACGTCCATTGAACAAGCTCATTTTTCTAAGAACGGTGAACTTCACGTAACGTATTTGCAAGTGAAGAACTTGAACTTGAGCTAGTTCAATTTTATGTGACATTCTGGATCTGGTTTAGGTTCAGATTAAACATTTTGCCTTACCCTGTAATGTAGGGGTGGAGCCGAATCTGAATACGGTATTCAGATAAGCATAAATAGTGGATTTTTACAAATATTTATTTTGTACGAACTGTTTGCCATTTATTTGTATTCAGAAAAAATAATGCAAAATTAAATAGGCACTGTCTGTGTCTGCCTGCTTGTGCTTTAGCTGCACCCCCTGACACAATTTAGGAAAAAAACAGGCCACTTTATATTTTTTCCCATTGGACATGCAATATGTGACGCGAATTTTGACCGGCAGTGTAATAGGTTAGTTCACCTAAACGCTGGTTCCACAGTCACCTTTTGTGTCACACGGTTGGAAATAGAGTGGTAATTTATATGGATACTTGCATCTATTTAATTTCTTTTTTGACCAGAAGGATATTAGCATACAGTATACAGTATGGTTATATGTGTTTGTTGCTGAGTTTAACCCAATAAAGTCTATTTAAATAAAATAAGTCTTCATAATTATTGTATTTTATTCAAAATGTTTGCTGTAATAGCATAATATAAGGCATGCAAAATTTAAAAAAGTAAACTCATGTGTCATTTATTCTCACTCCTTAAAAAACACAAAATGAACTGGACATGAGCTAGTTCAAAATTGAAATGGTAAACTTTCCATCCATCTATTATCCAACCCACTATATCCTAACTACAAGGTCAAGGGGGTTTGCTGGAGCCAATCCCAGCCAACACAGGGCACAAGGCAGGAAACAAACCCTGGGCAGGGCACCAGCCCACCGCAGGGCACACACACACACCCACACACCAAGCACAAGCTAGGGACAATTTAGGATCACCAATGCACCTAACCTGCATGTCTTTGGACTGTGGGAGGAAACCGGAGTACCCGGAGGAAACCCACGCAGACACGGGGAGAACATGCAAACTCCACGCTGGGGGACTCGGGAGGCGAACCCAGGTCCCCAGGTCTCCCAACTGCGAGGCAGCAGCGCTAGAAATGGTAAACTTTGAACATTTTAATTTATGTGAACTGAACTTCACTAGTTATTGTGAGGTGTGAACTTGCACAACACTGCATGGCACTGCATTATTATCCAATACTCAAATGATCTGAGATTACCTAGGCTGACCTTTTTCCAGTAACGTCATTTTACAGTAGCGTTGCACACTCCTGGGTGGCTGAGGTGTAATTTGTCAAAGCAACAGTCAATGCAAACTTGACAAAATGCAAAGTCTATGAAGAAACAAGCTGGCATTGTAGGATGACGTTACAAATTTACAGGCTTCTCAAAACACATGCTAGAAAGAAATTAACATCAGAATTAGATTCCTTGGGTCACAAAAAAACAGAATAGATATATAGAATGCGAAACTCCATCCAGGATTAATTACAACATTTGACAATAACAGTCTATTCTATAAATTTCTAGTAGCCTCACACTTCTTGAAACTTAAAAAGACATTTGTATATTTTTTTCTTCTTTAACACAACCTGAAAGGTGCAGATTAGCTAATGATAATAATGAGGAAATACGTATTGTCACACACGTGCGAGTAGGAAGCAGCTGAATGGCTTAAGTAATAGTAATACCACATCTGACCAGGGGGCGGCGGGGTGCACTAACTGTCTTTCTCAGTTCCCTACAGAACGTTCCCGAGAAATCCTGTCAGGTTCCAGTACCTCAGAAGATGCCACTTCCGGGTCTGGCCACTCGATGACGTCACTTCCGGGTCCGGGCCCTTGATGACGTCACTTCCGGGTCAGGGCCCCTCGATGTCGTCACTTCTGGGTCCAGCCCCCTCGATGATGTCACTTCCTATATGGGCCTTTAAAGCCGCCATCTTACCACCAAGAAAATCAGTTCTGTTTTGGACTCTGTATTGCAAACATTTCTGTCAAATTAAAAACCTCTTGCAGCCAGGGATATTATACGGGTGGCTGCCCCAAACCTTTTTATGATGTCTGGTCTGTGTTTGTATCACAGTGTCGTAGCCAGCAGGATTTTGTCCCAGAAGAAACCGGGACAGGACCTAAACTTCAGCCAGGTAGGAAAGCATCGGGGCTGAGTTTCTGGGTGAGGAGTTCATCTGGTGGTCAGGAAAGGCTTGGTATAGGCTCCGCTCCATAAGTGCAACCCCGGGCTAGTATCTTACCAGAAGGACAGTGTAGAGGAGACATACAGATGTAGGCTGGTTTCTGGGGATGAAACAAAAAGGGCTTATTATGTTCTCTCAGACGAGAGAGAGCTGAGCCGCCCATTGGGACCAAGGACCCAGCTAAAAAATGGGTTAGCCCCAGACCAGTAGGCAGGGAGAATAAAGACTTGGAAATTCAATCCTAAGGGATCAGTTCGGGGGCAAGCTATGGGAACAGGTGTCATTATGGCTAAGGCCGTTTGAATTAACCCCCTTCCAAATAGTTCAGCAAATAGCTTCCAAATCACTTTGCCCAGCCGGTCTGGGTAGAATTCCATTCAATGGAAGAGCAGATACGGCTCATAAAAAAACCTGTCAGCTTTGAAATCTGGGAGAGCAGAATGGTCCTCTAGTGGATTCCCTAGAGATTACGTCCTACACCATAAGTCTCTTCCACATAAACTGGAGCCTGTTCCGAAATCCCTAGTCTGCTTGGTGGATAACCTATCCGGGAACGAGGCGGAATGCAGGAGGAGGACGGAGAGCGGTTTGTGTGCCCTTGCTAAATCCCCTGATGGTTTCCCATATGGGACAAGTAGTCTTAAATGGTTACAAACTCAATGCATTGTTCGACTCCGGCAGCAACATTTCCATTGTTGATTGCCGATATGTCTTACTGCGACAATGGATGAAAGACAAGACCAGTATTAAATGTATTCACAGAGAAGTTCTTACCTATAAATCTGCCCTAGTTTTCATTTCTCAAGGAGGATCGCTAAAAAAATTTCCCATAGCCGTCCTCCCTGATCCACCTTGTCCAGTAATTCTGGGGCGGGACTGGTCTAATAGTAAATGCGGTGAGTCACAGGCTACTCCCAATCCACACTTGGGCCTAGTTATAGATGAGGATGATTCATCTCAAGCTGTCTCCACGCATAGCTCTTTGAGTACTGAGAAAAGCGCTATATAAATGTAATGAATTATTTTTTTATTATGTATTCAGCCGGCAGAGAGTACGGAAGCCCGTGAGGAGGACGGAGAGACTCCGGGACCGTTGCAGGTGGAACTGTCATCCACCCACGCCTCGACGATTCGGGATGAATCTCCGCCCCTTGAGATCAACCTGGATCCTCTCTCCCAAATTCATTTTCAATTTAGAGAAACGCCGGCTTCTTTTAAAAGGGAGCAATGGAATAATGACTCCCTTAAATTTGCAAAAAACGCAGTTGTTCTCATTAATGGCCAACACACACATAAGTCCATGCCACAAGGACCTCACTTCGTAACAGAGAATGACTTATTATATTGGGTCGCCGAGCATGAGGGGGAGGTCCGGAAATTGTTATTAATCCCACGAACCTTCCGGCGGCAGGTTTGTGAATTGGCAGATTCTCACCTCCTTAAAAGCCATTTAGGCAACAAAAAAACCTTAGAACGGCTCAAGCTCTGATTTTATTGGCTAGGAATTAACAAGGAGGTTCGCCGTTTTTGTACTTCTTGTCCGGAGTGTCAATTATGGCAAATTCCTAGGAGGGACCGTGCTCCTCTCGTTCCCCTTCCCCTAATTGATGTTCCCTTTGAAAGAATAGGGATAGATATAGTGGGACCATTAGAGCCCCCAGCCCGAGGACACAAATATATATTAGTCCTTGTGGATTATGAGACCCGGAAGCTGTTCCTTTGCGCTCAGCTACACCTAAAGCAATCGGAACTAGTAGGGGTCTTTGCACGAGTAAGCATCCCTAAAGGACCAAGGGACACCTTTTACCTCCGAAATGTTCAGAGAAATGGTCAAATTACTGAAAATAAAGCACTTAAAGACCGCGGTATATCATCCTCAAACCGACAGTCTAGTAGAGAGGTTTAACCAGACTCTCAAGCAGATGCTTCGCAAGGTGGTTAGCGGGGATGGGAGGAAATGGGATCAACTCCTCCCTCTCGTACTTTATTTGTACCGCGAAGTCCCACAAGCCTCTACGGGGTTCTCACCTTTTGAACTGATTATAAAGTCGACAACCCCGGGGTATATTAGATATTCTGAAAGAAGGTTGGGAAGGAGAGGCTCTTCCCTCTACAAATATATTGGAATATATCGCGGAATTACGCGATAGATTTGGAAAAATTCTGCCTATTCTAAAAAGTCATATAGAAAAGGCGCAAGCAGAACAGGCCCATTATTATGACAGTGGCACAAATCTCCAAGAATTCCATCCAGGGGATCGTGTCATGGTGTTGGTTCCCACCTCCCATTCCAAATTACTCGCCCATTGGCAAGGCCCTTATGAAATTAAGGAGAGGAAAGGGCTTGTCGACTATTTGGTGAAACAACCCAATCGTCGACCAAGTGAGCGAATTTATCATGTGAACTTGCTGAAGCCGTGGAAGGACAGGGATCCCGATCCCTCTTCCGCTCAGCCACGCTCATTCTTTGCTCTAATAGACACCCTTAATTTCTGCGAGGAATTAATTTTCAGACAGCGACGGGAGCTGGAGTCAGCTATCCTGTCTGTTCCAGAGGTGGTGAGTGAGAAACCTGGAAGGACCTCTCTGATTGCACATGACATATTGACCGAGCCTGGGGTTATCGTCCGGGAGCGCCCCTATAGACTCCAAGAGGCAAAGAAAGTAGAAGTGGAGCTGGAAATCAAGTGAATGCTGGATCTAGGAGTGATAGAGGAAAGTTTTCGTCCCTGGTCCAGTCCAATTGTCTTGGTTAGTAAACCTGGTGGCATTTGGAGGTTTTGCAATGACTTCCGTCGGCTTAACCAAGTCTCCCAATTTGATGCTTATCCCATGCCTCGCGTGGATGACCTTCTCAAAAGGCTGGGCCAAGCAAGATTCTTGACCACACTTGACATGATAAAGGGGTACTGGCAGATTCCTTTAACGGATTCCGCAAAGGTCAAGATCACGTTTAGCACCCGTAGGGGACACTGGCAGTATTGTGTCCTTCCATTCGGGTTACACGGGGCTCTTACGACTTTCCAGCGTCTGGTGGACAAAGTGCTCCGTCCCCATAATGTGTATAGTGCTGCCTGTCTGGATGACGTCATCATCTATTCCAGCACATGGAAGGAACACATACAGCAGGTCAGAGCGGTGTTGCGGACACTAGGAAAAGCTGGGCTCCGAATCAATCCAAAGAAATGTTTCTTTGGACTGAAAGAAGCTAAATATTTGGGCTACCTGGTGGGTCGGGGCACCGTGAAGCCACAGTGTTCAAAGATAGATACTATTTTGAAATGGTCCCGTCCACGAACCAAGCAGCAAGTCCAAGCATTTCTCGGATTAGTTGGGTACTACCGCCAGTTTGTACCTCGGTTTTCTGAGAGAGTGGCGCCCTTGACTGATTTGACGAAGAAAAGAGCTTCTAACAACGTGGTATGAACTGACAAGACGGAAGCTGCGTTCTGTGACTTAAAATAGGCTCTTACTTCAACACCAGTATTAATAGCTCCTAATTTTTCTCTCCCATTCATTGTCCAGACGGATGCTTCGGATACAGGCCTCGGTGCCGTGTTGAGTCAAAGTGTAGATGGTGTTGAACAGCCCATCATGTACCTGAGCCGGAAACTGCTGGATCGAGTGACCAGGTATGCGGCGGTGGAAAGGGAAGCCCTGGCGATTAAATGGGCGATTACACAGTTGAGGTACTACCTCTTAGGCCGACAGTTCATTCTTATGTCAGATTATACTCCTTTACAGTGGATGGCCCTTCACAAGGAGTCGAATCCACGGATCACTAGGTGGTTTCTTGACCTACAACCTTAAAGTTTTCACTCATTCATTGTAAGGGCTCTCTCCATACCAACGCTGATGCCCTTTCTCATGCTCATGACCTCTCAGTGCAGGTCGCCCGACCCAATGGGTTTGGGCTAAGGGAGGAGCCTTGTCACACACGTGTGAGTAGGAGGCAGCTGAAGGGCTTAAGTAATGGTAATACCACATCCGACCAGGGGGCAGCGGGGTGCACTGTCTTTCTCAGATCCCTGCAGACCGTTCCCGAAAATTCCTGCCAGGTTCCAGTACCTCAGAAGACGTCACTTCCGGGTCTGGGGCCCTCGATGACGTCACTTCCGTGGCCGGGGTCCTCGGTGACGTCACTTCCGGGTCCGAGATCCTCGGTGACGTTACTTCTGGGTCCGGCCCCCTCAATGACATCACTTCGGGGTCCAGCCCACTCGATGACATCGCTTCCTATATGGGCCTTTAAAGCCGCCATCTTACCACCAAGAAAATCAGTTCTGGACTCAGTATTGCGAACATTTCTGTCAATTTAACTCTTTTAGGGCGGATGTCGACTTTTGTCGACAGGAGGGGTTGAAGGCGAATGTCGACAAAAGTCGACATCCAGGGATAGGGGGCGACAATCAGCTGTTAATTGCGACAAATCTCACTGTCACGTCACAGGCATTCCCTCTGTGCTTGGAGGAATGCTAGACTCGTTGACTCGGCAAATAAACCTTGCGTGTGCGTGAGTTGCAAAATGTAAACAAAGGCAAGATGGCACCGACATGTGAAAAGGCAGCGAAGCAAGTGAAGAAAAGAAAACACTCGGCAGATTATGTTTTGCGCATTATCGCGGAGTCGGACTCTTGATTTCTCAGAATTGGACTTTATTGGCAGTGATCAGGAGATCGAGCAAGAGAGTTAGAAGCAGGCATCAGCTGATCAGACACCAGCTGATGCCGCGCGAGCGGATCTGCTGCCAGTTGAGTGCTTTCGCGCAGCCGATGCATCCACGGCAAGGTTCGCATGGGATAAATACACAGACATTGATCCGTTGAGAGCCGATCTGGATACTGGAGTTTACAAGACGGCATGGCTTGCTGTTGGACACGACAGATCACCAGCTGCTGTACTTCAGGCTGCTCTCTCCTGATGCTGCTTTTCAGCTACTGTCAGACGAGACAAACAGGTAGGCAGAGATTTTTTTTGAATCGTGGGCTGCGTTTGCATCGCATTCTCGTTTTTCAAAGTGGAAACCCACAACGAAAGACGAGATGAAATGCGCTGTGGCATTACAAATAGAGATGGGACAGAACTGGTGATATAACTTCAGGGAGCATTGGTCCAAACGTGTTTTGTCCCCTGGTGGCTTAGGTACATGCTGCTGCAAAGTTTTATTCACTTCTGTAATAAACAGAAGCAAATCCCATGGGGTGAACCAGGCTATAATGCCATACATAAAGTTCATAAAGTTTCAGAAGATGAAAAGAGGTGACAATACAGTTTTTATGCAGGCAGAAAACTTGGTGGCAGTGGCATGGCACGATGGCAAATGGGTGACTTGTCTCTCTACAGTACACACTAACAATATGTGTGAGAAAGTGCAGCAACAGACAATTGAAAAATAGGCACCAAAGCAACACATATTGTAAGGAGTGCAATGTGGCAATGACTGAAATTGGCTGCTTTGAGCGAGATCAGACTTTGCTGTGTAAAATGTACGTGATATGTATGTGAAATCATAGAGTATGCAGGCTCATACAACATGCAAGACAGTAACATTTGTCAAAAGTAAATATTTTTTGTTGATTTGATATGTTAAACAATTGCTTTGTGTTCTTTTTTAAAAAATGTTAGTTTTTGGAAAAATATTCAGCCCTGGGAGAAAAGAAACAAAAAAAAAATTAGCCCTAAAAGAGTTAAAAACCTTTTGCAGCCAGGGATATTATACGGGTGGCTGCCCAAACCTTTTTATGATGTCTGGTCTGTGTTTGTATCACAGTATATACTTCCATTCACCTGTTAGCAGTATCTTCTTTGTCCAATTTAGAGGAAAAAATGTCAGAGCCTTCACAAGGCAGAAAGGAACCTCAGATGTGATGTCAGTATATCACTGGGCACACTCACATCAGATCAGTCTTATCAGTAAATTAACACACACTTCTTTGAGAAGACACATATGCAGACACAGGAAGAACATGCACACTACACATGCCACATGAAGAGGTCATCCACCTGAAGCTAAGCATGTTTGCGTTTGGCTAATAATTGCATGGGAGTCCAAACATGAAAATCTTGTGTTGCTTCTGGAAAAGGTGTTGGTGAGGCCAGCAGGGGGTGCTTACCCTATGGTCTGAATGTGGACCCCAATTCCCCCCCAATACAGTAACGGGAACACTGTGCTGTAAATATGGTGCCATCCTTTGGAGGAGCTAAGGTCCTGACTCTCTGTGGTCATAAACAATCCCTGGATATCCTTTATAAAGAGTAGAGTGTTTCCTGATGTCCAGGCTAAATTGCCCACCTCAGGCCCCCTAATCATCCCTTTTCTCTAATTGGTTAATTGTATCTCACCCCTTCACTACCTAACAGCTATGTGTATTGAGCATATTGCCAAAAAATGGCTGCCATCACATCATCCAGGTGGGTGTTGAACATTTGTGGTGCTTGAATTGGCTCCCCACTCACTTTGAGTAGTAAAAAAAGTGCTATATAAATGTAAAGAATTATTATTATTATTATTTAGAGACTAGGCCCAATGAGTATGAACCCAGCCTCCTGCTGCTCTGAGACAACAACACTACCCCATGGGCCACCATGATGCCTTTACATGAGCATCTTCTGTTTTACTAACTGTGTGTAAGCATGTGCATCACCTGAGATCTTCTACAGCCAGCCTTACCATTTTCTAAAGCCTCAATTATTCATCTCTGCCCCAGGAGCCTACCACATATTCAGTCACCTTTCCAATTTATTTATTAAATTAGGTAATAAGTACTAAGCCTACAGTGTGTGCTTTTAAGTGTAATGTTTATAACAATGTGACACTGTAGTTCAGCAGTTGGCCAGTTAGCCCAAATTGACAGCGTTAAATTAACACTTAAATTGTATAAATTGAATCACTGTTAAGGGTTACTTTCACGCTATAAGATTTAAATTAATGCTGTGTGGAGACTTCTTAGGTGACTCAGTTTTCTCCTCACATATCAATGATGTGCTTGTTAACTAAACTGGTGACTCTAAGTTGTCCCCATTAGCCCTGTGCTGATTAAACAGCTTACTGCAATGCACTGCACCTTACTGATATAAAAATCTAACAAACTGCCATTTGAACAATGAATCAAGCAGTAGTGAATAAAAACTGAAAACTGAACAGGGATATAAAGAATACACCCCAACGCTAAGGTGGCATGGTGGCATGGTGGCACAGTGATAGCACTGCTGCCTCACAGTAAGGAGACCAGGGTTCGTGTCCTGGGGCCTCCCTGTGTGGAGTTTGCATGTTCTCCCCTTGTCTGTGTTGGTTTCCTCCAGGTGCTCTGGTTTCTTCCCAGAGTCATGCAGGTTGGTTATCCTAAATTGGCCCTAGTGGGTGGGTGGGGTGTGTGTGTGCGTGTGAGTTTCTTTTCACCCTGTGATGGACTGTTGCCCTGTCCAAGGCTTTTTCCTGCCTTGCATCCAAGTGCTAGCTGGGATAGACTCCAGCAGACCCCCAAGACCCTGTTCAGGACTGAGTAGCTTAGAAAATGACTGACTGACTGACTGACTGAATGACTGCAATGATAAATACTGATAAGAAAGAAAGAAAGAAAGAAAGAAAGAAAGAAAGAAAGAAAGAAAGAAAGAAAGAAAGAAAGAAAGAAAGAAAGAAAGAAAGAAGAATGATTTAACTTTACTGTCATGGTACAGGTACAATGAATATTTATTGCAATACCCCTTGGAGGTCAGAGCACAGGATCAGCTCTTTTACAGAACCCCTGGAGCAATTGCAGGTTAAGGGCCTTGCTCAAGGGCCCAACACAGTCGAGACCCTTCTGGCAGTAAAGGGATTCAAACTGGCAACCTTCCAGATACCAGCACAGATCCTTAGTCTCAGAGTGAGTACTCCACTGAAAACAAGCACCTCCACCTCACAAGGCCCTTTCTTGTAACGTGATGTTACCTGGATGGATCACTCTTGACCAATAAGGCTCTGCCCACATTATTCTAGCATTTCAAACTTCTGAAAATCAATTTCATTAGATGTTTAATATTTTTACAGCCTTTCCTTGGGCCCCTAAAACAGTGAAGATATCATTTAGGAGGTTTTAGAAGTCAATGAATTTAATGATTAGGTCATTTTTTCTTGATTTAGAACATTTTTGACGAAGCCATTTGTAAGTGTGTTCTCATATAATATTCAAAGCACCTACTGCAAAAGTCCACGTCTTTCTGTCTGTCTGTCCACAGGAAACAACTCACCCTTCCAACGTGGACCATTTTTCTTGTGATGTGGCACACTTATTCTTCAGAGAAATTTGTCAGGACAGTTCAGTTTTAGTTCAGATATCTCGAACAGATCACGCTGTTTTCAAAACTTTTCAAAACTTCACAATTTGCCATTGAAAAGCATTGGCGAAATTGCAAACTCATCCATCTAAAAATGGAGAAACGTTCTGTGCGACTTCAACTAGCAATGAGTTTACTGTTTCAGTTTTAGTTTGAAAGTGGTTACTTGAATTTGTATATTTGGTATATTTCCCACTTTTACTTGTCTGACAGCCACTCGGCGCCCAACGCACATCTGTTCCATGCAAACAGCTCAAACAGCTTATCCTGCTGCCTTAAATAAGTTAACTAATAGAGCACAAAAAAGTCACTTCTCTGGAAATAAATGGAAGGGAAAAGCAATTATGGAAGCATATATAAGACTGAATTGATGGAACGATATTATCTGCAGATTATTATTGTAAAGAACTGATGTTATCAACCTGCAGCTAAATGGTGTTTGAACTAATTAATAACATGGGAAAGGTGCAGCTGACCTAACTGATCTAAACTAAGGACGTGTGTGACATCAGGAGGTAGGATTCCTCAGTGGCTTAAGCCCCTGATCTTGCCCATTGTGTGTCATTTGTATTCCTGTTACACAATAAATCAGTTAATTTCCAAGTTCTTATGCATATATATAATTGTAATGAATAATTGTGCCATAACTAATGTTAATTGCTAGATGGGCAACTTACTTCAGTTCTTTTTCTCCTTTCAGAGTGATATTGATACTGACTTTGTTAGTATAGGCCATTTTGTACTAATAGTTTTTTTTCAATTGCTAAATTTTGGATACTACTCTACTGGGTATACTTTCAAAAATTTTATGTTTAAGTGAATTGAACAACAATTAGTCACAGACCCTCCACTTCTAACACACAGCAATCAAAGCCATTTTTACGTCACTTGAATTGTAGTCCGCTGCATATGAAAGCCATTGAGCCAGCACAAGAATCTTTGTGCTCCATTTTGTGCTGTTAAGAAGCACATATTTACTGTAGTTTGCTAACACATGGAATTGCATCCTAATACTGCTGTTACTTTGAATATGACTCATTGTTGCAAAATTATTTAATAAATGAAAATGTAATAATGGGCTCTTGGATAAAGAAAATAAAAATGTGAAACACTGCAACTTTCATGTTGTAGAATGCACTGAATGTTATGTCATGCATACACTGTCTAGCTTGTTGGTTTTTGTTATGGGCACCGCCATTGTGTACTGCTTATGATGCAGGGTTACCAGGGTGTTGCTATGCAGGATGACCGGAAGTGTGTGACATGTGATGTCTTTACCGTGATGCTATAAAGGTCATTGTCATATTCCTCCTGACTGTTCAAGTTTGTGGATAAATTAAAACAAAAATAAAAAAACTCTTACATTATTATTACATTATTAGCTGTGTAAGCCTGTGGTGCAAAAAGCCTACAGTCTTAATAACTATTGAAATCATCAGAAAAAAAACTGAAATGTAGGGATGTCAGGTAATTGAAAGAAACTACTCTGGGCATCTCTCTCCTAGGAGGATTTGTTTTGTCAACGCGCTCACATCGTTTGTGCATTAGCAGAGGGAGGAAAAGTAAAAGGGATACCATTTTGCCGATGTTAGTGGCTGAGCGACTTTGTCTTTCTTCTGAGATTTCGTTTTGCTGATGTGCTGTCCTCGTTTGTGTTATTAGCGACTAAGCGAGTTTACCCTTACCCCGACTCCACCTCTCACTTCCGGGCCGGACAGACACACACACTTCCACATGTAGACGTTTATATATAAGATTATTGTTAAAGATTCGCTATTTATGAATTATCTTGCGTTTTAAGTAAATATTCTACATTTCTCATTCTATGAATTTGTTTCACATCCTGGCCTTTGTTTATTTAATTTTTGTCCGCCTACTTACAACCTTGGCTTACTATTATTATTACAAACCATCGTCTCATTCCATTTTACTTAAAACTGCTGCCGTCCTGCGCAGTCAGTACAATAATGTTCCACATGAGCAAAGAGTTTCTGCCCTTAGCTACAGTTGCAGTGTTTTTGGTCCACCTTGAAAAAAAAAATGTTGCCCTACTAGTGGCCATTTTTAAGAATAATAAAAAGGAGCAACACTGAAGATGGATATTATTTAGAAAGAAATATAATGTTTTTCACTTTGGACTCTTTTTGCTTTCAATCCAAAAATGAAAAGAGAGGCAGAACATTTAAAAGAGGCTGTTTGCCTTCACTGTCTCAGAAAGGGTAGTGGTTACAAACTCAAATACAAGCAATCGGTGGACACACTTTGCCCCATTGATGCCTCCACTTCTTTGTCACTGACTTCAGCATCTACTTCTACACATCTGATTATACTTTTGTTGTGATTTTTAAGCAATTTGTATTCTTTATTTATTGTATTCTAATATTTGTTTAAATATAAATAAAACATTTCATTTTAACAGAAAATAGAACTTGTGTAAGTAGAAAAAAATACTTTCCATTTCTTCATTTTACTACTGTTGGTATTCTGTTAGGTTTCTGTTATTCCAAGAATAACATCGAGATTGCCGAGTCCATTCACTTTCAGCCAATCAGCTACAAAGTTAGCCCATGGCATCATAAAGGCGGGATTGTATGCATCATCTCACATTCATTTAAAAAGTATTTACTGTAAATGACAATGTTGTCCCTACAAGCTTAAATGATTCTGCATGTCTTTTCATAAATGACAATATCCATCCATTCATCCATCCTCTTCCGCTTATCCGAGATCGGGTCGTGGGGGCAGCAGCTTGAGCAGAGATACCCAGACTTCCCTCTCCCCGGCCACTTCTTCTAGCTCTTCCAGGAGAATCCCAAGGCATTCCCAGGCCAGCCGAGAGACATAGTCCCTCCAGCGTGTCCTGGGTCTTCCCCGGGGCCTCCTCCCGGTTAGACATGCCCAGAACACCTCACCAGGGAGGCGTCCAGGAGGCATCCCGACCAGATGCCTGAGCCACCTCATCTGACTTCTCTCGATGCGGAGGAGCAGCGGCTCTACTCTGAGTTCCTCCCGGATGACTGAGCTTCTCACCCTATCTTTAAGGGAAAGTCCAAACACCCTACGGAGGAAACTTTCGGTAACTACCCATAGCTCATGACAATAGGTGAGGGTAGGAGTGTAGATCGACTGGTAAATTGAGAGCTTTGCCTTGCGGCTCAGCTCCTCTTTCATCACGACAGACCGATGCAGAGCCCGCATCACTGCGGATGCCGCACTGATCCACCTGTCGATCTCACGCTGCATTCTTCCCTCACTCATGAACAAGATCCCGAGATACTTGAACTCCTCCACTTGGGGCAGGATCTCGCTCCCAACCCTAAGAGGGCACGCCACCCTTTTCCAGCTGAGGACCATGGTCTCGGATTTGGAGGTGCTGATTCCCATCCCAGCCACTTCACACTCAGCTGCAAACTGATCCAGAGAGAGCTGAAGATCACAGCCTGATGAAGCAAACAGGACAACATCATCTGCAAAAAGCAGTGAATGAATATATAGAGCTTTTTTATTCCTTCAAATGCTGGATTTTTGAAAGCCTTTACATGTATTTTGTTTACGATGTCAGAGTCTGTGTTTAAAATGGGTTTTGATGTAATTGAATGAGTCTCCTGGAAAGACAACCTGTATGTTGTTCCAGAGACAACAGAAGCTCATCAATCTCAAGTACAACTCCTCGAGGCCGGCCATCCAACCGGACAGATGGTCCAGTTCACTGTATGGATGGGTCACTATAGACAGTCTTGCTGATCTTCCACTAACACCAGAAACTATGAGAAGGTCAAAGTCTCAGTTTCATGTAATTTCAGAACTCTAAAAGATACAGAATGTAACTTGTGCACTGATCATATCAAATGTATAGTGGAGTGCTTACATAAGACACACAGTTTTTACTTTTTTTCTGCTGTCATGATTGTGTTTCAGTTTTATATTAGTTCTTTTATTGTTTCCTAGTACTTTTGTTTCATTTCAGGGGGTTGTATTATGGGGAATTCATTCATATTTGACCTGATTTTGACTTCTTATTTTTCACATCCCTTTTTGTTTCGGTCATGGGCCCTGCCAGTTCCACCAAAGAGGAAACAAAAAAAAATCCTTTAAATGTAAGAATTAAAACAGTATTTCAGAACTGACAAGACCAGCTCCCATAATTCAGTAATATAAGAAGGACTGGCAAAAAGGATCAGGAGATGATTACTAAAACACAGGGAAAGTCAGTACCAGGAGAACCAGCAATCTGACACGAAAACACAAGGGCAAAGTTTGTGGCCATTAATAGATCGCTAACAATTCTTAAGCTGTGAATCAATCGAAAACACTTACACACTTAAATCTACTATTAATAACCTTTGATGTTAAACAGTCCATTGTGCTAGTTTATCAAGTGTTGCATTAACAACATCACTTAACAACCCCTAGCAATCAGAGTTCTGTCCTGATGACGGGACCACCAAAATGATGGCACCATAAACAAAACAAAATATCAGAGAAAAGTTAAATATATTAAATTTCAGAGGTTTCAAATGGATGGAATGAACATCCAGAAATGGTCTCTGGTAGTGGACACCCCCAAGAACAACAAAGGAGAAACTGTATTAACTACATAATACATTTTTAAAGTTGTCACACTCATAACAATCCCATGTTTTTGCTCCAGTGCCATGAAGTGACGACCTGTGACTAGGGCCGCAATCCCAGATGATAAACTATGTGATGTCATCCAGGAGACAATTTAAAATATAGCACCACATATTTAACAGCATTCAAGATTGTGGATAATCACCAAATATTCAGCAAATACCTTCTTTAGTTTTTGACTTTTTGAAATTCTGTAGCATACTTTTGATTTTGAAAGCAGGGCTATGTTCTGGGGTACAGCAAAAGATTTAGGAATCTTTCTGAATTTTGAATTCAAGAATGGTAAATTAACTACAAGTGTGTGTAACAATTTCAATTTGGCACCAGACCTTTATTTTGTTAGGATTGGGGTCCTTTTTCTGATTTTTTGTACATTTTCCTGTATTGATTTTGGTTATCTGATATTCGTTTTGGCAATTTTTTTAGTCACTGTGTCTGATTCTGACATCCAATTGTGGTGATTCTCCTACATAATCTGGAACATTATGTCTGCCACTTTTGTTTTCATGCTTGCCACCATTTTAGAGCTCTTGTCGTTAGGGAAAACATGTGTTGTTATGGGCGTGTCTTCTGAGGTCATGAGACAACATGAAGGGTTAACCCTTGTATACATGGGACTAAGACTGCTATATGTTTCAAGTCTTTAGAGACCTGGCATGTAAATATATAAAAATTAATCCACAAATAACCATAACAGTCAAAACATTTACCAAAACCTTTTTCCTAAACACTTTACTTTTTTTTAAACAATTTTTTAAATATTTAATTACTTTAATTAATTTTTATAAATAATTACACAATCATAGTCTGGTACCCACCACAATAATCACAGATCACAGTTACATTTTTAAGATCAATGAAACATGGCTTCTGGCGCACACTTCAGCAGTCAAGTATTTTGCAGTCCAGTAATACTGGACATATGTGGCACCTTACTGTGTTTTTCATCTACTTTTGCTTATAAAAGAACCTGTTGAAGGTTGAAGAAGAAGATGATGTGACTTGTGCTGTTTCACTCTGTGCAGCTTCTACAGTTGTCTGCCCCTTTCTCATTGAACCTTCTCCTCCTCCTCCAGTTCTGAGATCTTCTCCTCTACAATTCCCTGTCCAGAACACTCTGGATCAAATGCTATTAGAAGCATGCATCGGCTTACTATGTTGTTCATCATTTGTCTCCCTGCTACATGCCTGTAAGCCTCTCCCTGAGTCATCATCTGCCATCAACGACAAAAGCTCTTTCAAGAGCTTCTTATACTGATAAGCATCAGTGGCACTTCTTTTATTATCTGTTAACTTTCTAAACTCATAAATACCTAAATAATACAGTCATATGAAAAAGTTTGGGAACCCCTCTCAGCCTACATAATAATTTAGTCAACTTTCAACAAAAAAGATAACAGTGGTATGTGTTTCATTTCCTAGAAACATCTGAGTACTGGGGTGTTTTCCAAACAAAGATTTTTAGTGAAGCAGTAATTAGTTGTATGAAATGAAATCAAATGTGAAAAACTGGCTGTGCAAAAATTTGGGTCCTCTTGTAATTTCGCTGATTTGAATGCCTGTCACTGCTCAATGCTGATTACTTGCAACACCAAATTGGTTGTATGAGCTCGTTAAGCCTTGAACTTCATAGACAGGTCATGAGAAAAGGTATTTAAGGTGGTCAATTGCAAGTTGTGCTTCCCTTTGACTCTCCTCTGAAGAGTGACAGCATGGGATCCTCAAAGCAACTCTCAAAAGATCTGAAAACAAAGATTGTTCTGTCTCATGGTTTAGGGGAAGGCTACAAAAAGCCATCTCAGAGGTTTAAACTGTCAGTTTCAACTGTAAGCAATGTAATCAGGAAATGGAAGGCCACAGGCACAGTTGCTGTTAAAACCAGCAGGTCTTGCAGGCCAAGAAAAATACAGGAGCAGCATATGCACAGGACTGTGAGAATGGTTACAGACAACCCACATATCACCTCCAAAGACCTGCAAGAACATCTTGCTGCAGATGGTGTGTTTGTACATCGTTCTACAATTCAGTGCAATTTGCACAAAGAACATCTGTATGGCAGGGTGATGAGAAAGAAGCCCTTTCTGCACTCACGCCACAAACAGAGTCGCATGTTGTATGCAAATGCTCATTTAGACAAGACAGATTCATTTTGGAACAAAGTGCTTTGGACTGATGAGACAAAAATTGAGTTATTTAGTCATAACAAAAAGCACTTTACATAGCGGAAGAAGAACACCACATTCCAAGAAAAACACCTGCTACCTACTGTCAAATTTGGTGGAGGTTCCATCATGCTGTGGGGCTGTGTGGCTAGTTCAGGGACTGGGGCCCTTGTTAAAGTCGAGGGTCGGATGAATTCAACCCAATAACAACAAATTCTTCAGGATAATGTTCAAGCATCAGTCACAAAGTTGAAGTTACGCAGGGGTTGGATATTCCAACAAGACAATGACCCAAAACATAGTTCGAAATCTACAAAGGCATTCATGCAGAGGGAGAAGTACAATGTTCTGGAATGGCCGTCACAGTCCCCTGACTTGAATATCATCGAAACTCTATGGGATGATTTGAAGCAGGCTGTCCGTGCTCGGTAGCCATCAAATTTAACTGAACTGGAGAGATTTTGTATGGAAGAATGGTCAAAAATACCTCCATCCAGAATCCAGACACTCCTCAAAGGCCATATATTAAAAGGAAGTTGCTACTTTGAAAGCTCAGCCAATGATAAAAAAAATCCAAATAATTAAGAGGGAATCCCAAAATTTTTCATTAGATTGTAAGTAACACGATTGAAATAACACCTTGTTTGTTTTTTGTCCACTTTTGCTTCTGTATGAAATTGTTTCAGGTGATGTAGCACGTGCTGTTTCACTCTGTGCAGCTTCTACAGCTGCCTGCCTCCCTTCATATTCAACATCATTCTCCTCCTCATCTGACCTCTGCCCAGAACATTCAGGTTCTGATGGCATAAAAGTATCACTCTGCACTACTTTACTCTGTTGTTCATTGTTTGTCGAGTGCTGCATGCCTCTGTGCCTTTCTCTGACTCATCATCTGCCATCAATGACAGGGGCTCTTTCAAGGGCTTACTGTGCTGATAAGCATTGGGGCATTTCTTTTCTTATCTCTTAACTCTCTGAACTCATAAATACCTAAATAATAAGCAACAAGTTAGAAACACAACTGCAATGAGCAAAAGCAGCACTTAAAGTACGGATGTAAAAATACTGACACTTTACCGTGTTCAGGTTTACTAGTGACCCCAAATGTTTTAGGGGAATAAATGATGGTAATAAAACGATTTAAAATTATTTTGCCATATTTGGCACATTGGTAGTAAACTGTTGCTGAGGAAATGAATGAAGCATACCAGGGGAATTGCATCAATATTGTATCATATGACCCTGTGAAAGCTATAAACATGACAGCACGGGTCACTAGTGACCCAAGGTATGTATCCAAGTATTAAAAGGTCCTCTAAGAAATTATTTCCTTATCTGAATTGCAGATTCAAAACCCTTTTAAAGTCATTTTTTCAAACTCTTTCTGCTAAACGATCTTTGGTTACAACTCTCTGCTTTGCTTTTTAACCACAATTTTTGTCTCTTGTTTTCACTAATTGACTCTTTTTTACCATTTGCCTTTTTCCCCTGGCTAACTGTCCAACCCTGTCTGCTTGCAGACGTTACAGTTGATTTGATCTGGTTTAATGGAATCCTTGCTTAGTTCACTGATTTTGATTTGCAAAGAGTTTTGAATCCATATCTAAGGATGAGGAAGTGATTTCCTGGAGGACTGTTTAAGAGATCACATCATGTCACTACTTCAGAGGATACACCCTAGCAACACGTATTTGTCCTAATTAGCAGAGCTCCAAAATGACAGTGAGCATGAAAACCAAAAAGGTGTATGAAATGGTTCAAAAAAATTATTAATGTTTAAAATGAAGGAGAATTACCACATTGGGATGTCATAATCAAACTCATTGGCACAAAAAGAAACCCAAACTACCAGAAACAAAGCAAAAAAATGTATAAAAGATACCCAATCCTAACATAATCTTCCTTATTTTGTCTTTTGTTTTCATTCTCATTTCCCAGTTCCTGCCTCATAAATATACATGCTGTCACTCCACGTCAGTACAGCTGCTGTGTCCATATTTATTTCAGTTTGTATTTCTTCTTGACAATTTCATCCTATGCAGGAATACAGTTCTTTCAATTTTCTTTAACAATTGCCAATGCACAGTGCTTCATTACAGAAATTTCCAGGTCATGATGAATAATATCGTTATGCACTTGTACTTTGTCTTCAGTGCAATAACTAAATTTTTGTAAAATCCAGACTAATACAGTAGGTGCCTCAAAAAAGGAGAAGGTCCTTGGGGTGTAACGCAGGACAGGGTGGGGTTAGTTGTGTGTATGGTCAGACCTCACCATATAATGACAACTACCTGTGTACTATATTCTTATATATAAACATCTACGCGTGGAAGTGTGTGTGTCTGTCTGTCCGGCCCAGAAGTGAGAGGTGGAGTTGGGGTAAGGACTCCACCTCTGAGGAAACAGAAAACTCGCTTAGCCACTAATAACACAAGCGAGGCCAGCATGTCAGCAAAACGAAAACTCAGAAGAAAGGCAAAGTCGCTTACCCACTAACATGGGCAAAATGGAATCCCTTTTACTTTACCTCCCGCCACTAATGCACAAGCGATGCGAGTGCATTGGCCAAACAAATCCTCCTAGGAGAGAGACGCTCAGAGTAGTTCCTTTCAATTACCTGACATCTCTAAATTTCAATTTTTTTCTGACCCTGCGTGGAGTTTGCATGTTCTCCCCGTGTCTGCGTGGGTTTCCTCCGGGTGCTCCGGTTTCCTCCCACAGTCCAAAGACATGCAGGTTAGGTGGATTGGTGATTCTAAATTAGCCCTAGTGTGTGCTTGGTGTGTGGGTGTGTTTGTGTGTGTCCTGTGGTGGGTTGGCACCCTGCCCGGGATTGGTTCCTGCCTTGTGCCCTGTGTTGGCTGGGATTGGCTCCAGCAGACCCCCGTGACCCTGTGTTCGGATTCAGCGGGTTGGAAAATGGATGGATGGATGGATGGATGATTTCTATGATTTCTAGGACCCCAGGCTCATTACAGCACAAGCTTACACAACTAGCACAGTATAAGGACTGATTTTCTTTTTGGAGGGTGAAATGCTTTAACAGACCACCATAGCCACATGATCATAAGCTTAAAATGTATAGATAGATAGATAGATAGATAGATAGATAGATAGATAGATAGATAGATAGATAGATAGATAGATAGGGGCGGCACAGTGGCGCAGTGGGTAGCGCTGCTGCCTCGCAGTTGGGACACCTGGGGACCTGGGTTCGATTCCCGGGTCCTCCCTGCGTGGAGTTTGCATGTTCTCCCCGTGTCTGCGTGGGTTTCCTCCGGGCGCTCCGGTTTCCTCCCACGGTCCAAAGACATGCAGGTTAGGTGATTGGCGATTCTAAATTGGCCCTAGTGTGTGCTTGGTGTGTGGGTGTGTTTGTGTGTGTCCTGCGGTGGGTTGGCACCCTGCCCAGGATTGGTTCCCTGTCTTGTGCCCTGTGTTGGCTGGGATTGGCTCCAGCAGACCCCCGTGACCCTGTGTTCGGATTCAGCGGGTTGGAAAATGGATGGATGGATAGATAGATAGATACATTATTAATCCCAAGGGGAAATTCACATACTTCAGCAGCAGCACACTGATAAAGAAACAAAATTAAATTTAAAGAGTGATAACAATGCAGTTTATACTCAAAGCTATTAATTTCTTATGGTTAATTTTTAATGTCACCTCAGCACCATTTTGCTTTAGGATGCTTTCCTGGGTGCTGTCATTTTATATTTTTTTACATGGCTGTGGCCATATTATGTCATCCTGCCCTGCCTAATTAAGATGGTGACACACACATTCAGGCTATTTTGTACCCTTCTAAAATTTTATCTGTTTTATTATGCATCTTTTTGGGAATTTCCATTTTGCTGTGCAGGTTTTGGACATGTCCTGAATCTGATGCCACTCTATAAAAAAAATAATTGAAATGTGTTCAAAGGTGTTTTACTTTAACATCTTTTTCAATACCATTTTGTTTTCTTTGAAAATTGTGACTTCTGTTACTATTGTAACTGCTGGGAGAATGCAGGTGAATCGATTGTGTGACAGTATAAAAGGTCATCACAGTGCATTCTTGGGTCAACCAAGTTCGGAGAAAGATTACTTACATGTGGTGTGTGTGCTTTGTTTTCTGCTCATTTTGGCTTTCCAAAATAAAGAATTCTCCCTTTCATTTTCCTGACTATACTTTCTTGTTTGGACTAAGTTTTGGTTATAAACTTTCACTCTTTTTAGTCTTGTCTTTTATCATCCAATTCCTATTTAAAATATTCTTGGCTTTACTAATAAAGGCATGGCACAGGCATCCTTGTTTTGGATCTCTTAAAAAAATATCTGTCTTGTTTTCACATTGGTGTTAGAGGAAGCTAAAAGGCACTTCCAAAAAGGAAATAGTGTTCTTTCTGTCTGTTGTTTCTAATTTCTTGTATTGGGCTTAGTCATTGGGTTCTACCTCTTGTTCTTTCACAGTATTCCAGTATTTGCCTGCTCTTCTTGTGATTTCATCTCATGGTCCTTACCATTTCTCAGTGCATTCCCTCCTTCATTGTGTCCTTAACACCATTACACATAAGGGTCTAGACATAGCAACCTCTGACCACACCAAACCCAATGCTTCATGAGAAAAGGGCACACATAGCAAGGAAACTTCCAGTTGCGTGTTTTCCTCTGCTTGAAGACATGGCCAGAAAACAAGCCAGTGACAGTCATCTTTGAGGTCTTAAAAGGCTAAGAAATGTCACAGTTGAGGAATTCATGGATAAAAGTGTAGGAAACAGGTTACTACTGGAAAACATTCATAAGTGTCATGCTGGATGTGCCCACCACCTCCTATCCTGTACTGTGCACCCTAAAGACCAAAATCGTCCAAAATCATACTGGCTCCTCAGAGCGATGTTATAGGCGAACCATTTTTAGTTCCTCAAAAAAACATCCTCATGAAGGATCCAGACAGAACCTTTATTAATTTAGATCCATAACAGGCTCCATGAATAGCAATGAATAGTTGGTAACAAATTTGTAATGTGCCATTGATTCCTGATTTTAAAAGGACTTTTGATGAATACACTAACTAAGTTCAGGTTTTCTTGATCTGCTAATATCCTGCTAGGGAGTCTGCTATACATTAAAGATTTCTCTTTTCTCCAAATATAAGAACCTTTTCAAAGCCCAAAGAACCAACTTCATATCCAAAGAACTTTTCCCAGAATCAAATAGTCAGGCAAGGGTTCTATGAAGAACCACACAACCCAGAAAGTGCTGTTACTCAACCGTTATTTGTAAGAGTATATGAGGTGCTCTATTTGGAGCATCCATTGCAGATCTCTCTCTCATTGTACTGATCCATTTTCTCATTTGGATTTATTTTTAATTTCAGTAAATAATAATAAATTTGATTTAAAGAATATTTTAATCCAGTCCTTCCATCATTTTCTATAATGGGTCTTTCAAGTGCAGCCTTGCACTGCGATGGGCTGGTGCCCTGCCCAGGGTTTGTTTCCTGCCTTGTGCCCTGTGTTGGCTGGGATTGACTACAGCAGACCCATGTGACCCTGTAGTTAGGATATAGCGGGCTGGATAATGGATGGAGGGTGGCACAGTGGTGGGTAGCGCTGCTGCCTCGCAGTTAGGAGACCCGGGTTCGCTTCCCAGGTCCTCCCTGCATGGAGTTTGCATGTTCTCCCCATGTCTGTGTGGGTTTCCTCCGGGTACTCCAGTTTCCTCCCGGAGTTAGGTGCATTGGCAATTCTAAATTGTCCCTAGTGTGTGCTGGGTGTGTGTGTGTGTGTCCATGCACCCTGCGGGTGTTTGTTTCCTGCCTTGCGCCCTGTGCTGGCTGGGATTGGCTCCAGCAGTCCCCTGTGACCCTGTAGTTAGGATATAGTGGGTTGGATAATGGATGGATGGATGGAAGTGCAGCCTTGTAAGAATCTTATCATAGCAAATATAAATTATAATACAAATAATTATTATTGTAATAGAGATTACTGCATGATTAAAAAATAAATTTATAGGATAAATGGCACAAGAATAGTGAGACAAATATCTGGAAATCAAATTACAATGTATAGTACAAAGGAATGGACAGGCAAGAGCCACACAAGGTTTGTATTAGTATATTAAGTTAAAAAAATACAAGGGTACAGCCTTAAGTGAGATAAGACCATCCTCAAAAATATGATACTGAAAGACTGCCCACATGCCATTAATTACCATTTAATGTGCACATTCATCCATTCTTCCTTCTTTTTAGCGTACTTAATTTACTACAAGGGAGTAGGGAGCTGGCACTTACCCTTGCCACACTGAACACAAGCAGGAACCATCCCTGGACGGGACCATTTTAGACCATTGATCTGTATTCTACAGTCTTTATTCACACACTTGCCATTATTCCATCTTCAGCAGTAAGGAAATGTCTTATTTAGTTCCTTATAAGCAAGATCACATTGAGAAGTGTTAACTGGAGTTCTTTTTTTTTGTTTGTTTGATTTTCCTGTCCTCTTGGCTTTCCTACTTTACCTTTTCCCTGTTACATACTGTATAATTGTATTGCCTAATCTTATTTGTTTATGTTTTACATATTAACTTCCTTTTTATTTCTTCTTGTAAAGCACTTGGAGCTACATTGTTTGTACAAAAATATGCTATAAAAATAAATGTTGTTATACAGAAGGATTTCTGATTGATTAATTGAATTCACTGCTTTCCCAAAAAACATTCCCAGATATGACTGTATGAGTGAGACATTGTCACGCGTGTGCATGTATATATGGGAGAGGTGAAGGGTGGCTGAAATTATATCACTTCACCAGGGGCTGGTGCTGTGTTTTAATTCCACTCATTTTTCCCCTTTGCATACTGGATGATTGACAGCTATGACATCACAGACATCACTTCCGGTGTTCGTCCACCTGGACCCGTCCCCTCCTGTCCAGAAGGCTGAAAACCAGAAGTTCGGCCATTTTCACTAGTTCCATTTCGAACTCAAGAAAACACCTTTTTCTCATTCACTTATTATTTCTTGCAACCATAATATACGGTGTGCTGGGTTGGACCCCAAATCTTTTTCATTTTGTTGTGTCATTCTCTTACATCATCCTCACCAGCCTCACGCCTGGACAAACTGGTGAGGAAGGCAGGCTCCATTGTAGGCATGGAGCTGGACAGTTTGGCATCTGTGGCAGAGCGACGGGCGCTGAGCAGGCTCCTGTCAATCATGGAGAATCCACTGCATCCACTAAACAGTATCATCTCCTGACAGAGGAGCAGCTTCAGCGACAGACTGCTGTCAATGTCCTGCTCCACTGACAGACTGAGGAGATCATTCCTCCCCCAAACTATGTGACTCTTCAATTCTTCCCGGGGGGGTAAATGTTAACATTAAACAAAGTTATTGTCTGTTATACCTGAATTTTTATCACTCTTTAATTTAATATTGTTTTTTATCAATATGCTGCAGCTGGAGTGTGTGAACTTCCCCTTGGGATTAATAAAGTATCTATCTATCTATCTATCTATCTATCTATCTATCTATCTATCTATCTATCTATCTATCTATCTATCTATCTATCTATCTATCTATCTATCTATCTACACCATGTTCAACCAAAAATGATGCTCTTACTCTTCTGCTGAGGGTGAGAAATCAGGGAAAATACGACTGTGGTTATTTTCAAATATAATCTCTTGTTTCTGTCTGAGAAGTAACATTACATGTAATTTAGATTGTAATTTTTTTGAAATGCACGATAAGAGTTCTAGGTTTAGAGGTATTTGATCCCCATATGTGGTAAGCTGCTGCTATCTCGGTGTCTGATTTACAGTCCTCTCCAATTATTTTAGAGAATAGTTCAGCTACGAATCTCACTGGGTTTGGATTTTCACAATTCTCAGGGAGACCTTTGATTCTAATATTATTCCTTCTGCATCAATCTTCCAGTGCAGCAAGTCTGTCTCCAAGTATTTTGCATTCGGAATTTGCAGCCGTTGCTTTTCCGTCAGCGGTAGATGTCAGTTGTTCAGCTGTTTCAATTTGAGTCATGAACGTTTGCTTAATGTCTTCCAACCGAGCGTCAAGTGCTCTCAGTTTATTCTCAAACTTAGACGTATTTTCCTGAATTTGTTCCTCGATTTTTTCTAGCATACCTTTGAAGGCTGCCTCAAAGCGATTATTTACATGTTTCTCCTGGTCTATAATATCCTGCAGCAGCTTCTCATTTGTCTTGTGTATGTCCTTTATTTCTTTCCTTATATCATTTATATCACTTTCCCTGATATAATTTATTTCCTTCTTTGTATCATTTATTTCTTTCTGTATATCTTTCTTGAGCTCCTTTATGTCGGTGGCCAATACGGCGATCATTACCTTCAGTTCAGACAGATCGTTTCAGTCTTCGTGCTCCACGGGTGAAGTAGCAAGCCCAGGTAAAGTCGATATTCCCAGCTCAGAAGGAGTAGATGACAATGTGGAAGGCAAGGCCATTTTCAGTTTCAATGAATCTTCTGAAATCAACGAGCTATTGTGACCTGAATCACTTGCACATTCACTCCCACTTTCGCTCTCGGCTGGAGACGATGCAGCGGTACCAGGGGTCAGTCTCTGAAAAGCCGTACCTTGAACTTGGACTTGATGCCTGTCTAGGCTTGGATGAAGCTTTAGATTTCTTTTCCATTTCTTTCTGAGCCCCTTTCCTGACGCTCATGTTTATATATGCTTGCATATACTTTAATACAACCTTCTCGTGTTGGGTAAATACAGGATACCTCGGGATGATAAAATAAATAAGAAAAAAAATAACACCTCTGCTAACGGAGTTCCACTTCTGAAGTCAATCTCCTGTAATGGACGAGACCAACTCTTCTAGCATTATAAATTACCACTTGGCAGGAAGTAAAATTCTATCTTTATACCTTTGTAGGTCATTTTCCTCTTGTGACATGAATTTTATGCTTTCTGGCATTCCTCCTAATGAAGATGAGTGTTCTAAAAGGCTGACTATTGTAACTTCTTATTAAAGAATATTCCGGTGACCTTCCTTGTTCATTCTAGTCAGTTGACATACAGTCTTAAAAATGATGATTCTCTAATGGTATTTTATTCGGTTGTGTGTTTCCTCATAGCTCCATTGCTTGACAAAGAACCATTTCATTCTGGGAAGAGTTCTTTGTATATGAAGTTGGTTGGCTCTTTGAGCTTTGAACTGGTCCCTGATATGTGGGCAAAATGGAAATCTGTAATGTATGGTAGGCTAACCAGCAGGACACTAACAAATCAAGAAAACCTGATCTGAGCATGAGTTATTGTATGTAGACAGAGACATTTTAAAATCAGGAACTTCACACATCTGTTATTATCTCTTCATGGTTATTTATAGCCTCTGGTATGGACTTAGATATTAAATAAAGACTCTTTCAGGAACCTTCATGTAGATGGGTTTTTCAGGAAACAGAAAAAATTCCCTTAAAGCATTGCTCTGAAGAACCACTACAATCCCTGATTTTAAGAGTGTACAACAATTTCAATGTGCCTTCAGCTTCATACTGTGCTGTTATCAATTTCTTTTAAAAGCTTTTTGTGTTTCACTGCATGAAACAAGGACTGATTGATTGATTGCCAACATATCCTTCAGCTTTCACACTAAATTACGTGTGCCCTCAGTATTTTTTTGCATTATTGAAGATAGAGTATGTACATTATGAATATGTTCATCCATCCAATTCCAAGTCCAGTTCAAGTTACTACAGTATTGGACTCCATCCTGACAGCACTGGACACAAGGCAAGGAAAAAAAAAACAGAAACAGGACACACGTCCATCGAAGACCACACTCACTCATGCACATCCATTCTCATTTAAATGGAGTCACCTTCGAGCTGCTAATTAACTTAACTGCACAAACTTCTGATGTGGGAGGACAGCTTCAGCCTCAACAAGACATGGGCATAACAAACAAAGGTGAAATAGGCAGAGACCTCAAGAGAAAGTCTAGAGATGTTGGACAATAAAAATATTAGATTTAGGACTATAAAAATATTAGATTTCTGACCATTCCACCTCCAGGGCATCCCACCTAAAGATACCACTTAGTTGCTATATGTCATAAATGTGTGTAACCTACTGTTCTGCGAGCGTATTTGGTATACCAAACAAAAACAGCAATAATTCCACAAACAAAAAGGAGTATAAAAATGTAAAAAATTTGTTTGGATTACTTCATGTGATTTTTGTATATTTTTGAGCGTTGAATTCAAAAATGAAAACCATTTCTCTCCATCATGTAGCATTTTTTGACAAAACATATTTTTTAGTTGTTGATTATAAGCATTTTATTGCTTTTGCTGTATGATTAATTAAATATAATATTTTAATAAGAATATGTTTGAATTAAAATTTTTCTAGTATTATTTTTTTCTAGTATGTTTTCTAGATCATTTCCTAGCATGTTTAAATCAAACAGTTATTTTATTCAATGAGAGATGTGAGATTGCGTTGGTTTGGACATGTGCAGAGGAGAGATGCTGAGTATATTGGGAGAAGGATGCTAAGGATAGAGCTGCCAGGGAAGAGGAAAAGAGGAAGGCCTAAGAGAAGGTTTATGGATGTGGTGTGAGAGGACATGCCGGAGATGGGTGTAACAGAACAAGATGCAGAGGACAGAAAGATATGGAAGAAGATGATCCGCTGTGGCAACCCCTAACGGGAGCAGCTGAAAGAAGATGTATAGGACCATGATATAGCTGGAACTGAACATGGTGATGAGTCAAAGCAGGTATAAGCAAGTGAAGCCATCAGAAGGCCATCGTCAAGAGTTTCGATAGAATTCCTGTCTTTACAGTGATAAAATATGAATTCTCTCTCTCAGCCATTAGGCAATTTGACCTGGCAGCTAAAATGTAGGACTAATGGCTCATGGCTGCAAGTTCGGTTACCACTGCTGACTTTTTATCTGCAACTAATAGAAAACTGCTAGTTCTGCAGTTAATTAAAATGTTGAAATTCTGTATAAACTATTGCAATGATGTTATTTGTATTAAAGCATTAATGGTAAAAAATAAATGTAAATGTAAAAATGGATATAAGGATACTGACAGAAAACAAGAAATGCCATAGCTGCCAATCCCACATCCATTTATGCCAAAGGCCTGTATTGATTGAAGATCACATAAGTCGGGCCATACATGCAACTAGTGGCTGTAGAGTGAAAATGAATATTGGAGATGTATTATCTTGTTTAACTGAACTTTTCATTTGCATTGATAAAAATAAATTAATTATACCTTGTAAATATGGTGTTACGCAGATGGATGGGCGCCCGTGAGTGATGAATGTCATCCTGTTTTATCAAGGACTTAAAAAAAAAACCTGTACGAATACATATATATTAAAGACAGCCATCCTGAGTATTATAAGTTTATGCTAGATTCGATCATTCTCGTTGTCTGAAAGAACGAAATGTTCACTCCAGGATTTCAAAGATCCAGTCAGGTTCTGCACAAAACACACCGCGCGCACAGATCTGAAAATAGAACATTTCATCGCCTGGGGGGTATAATTAAATACGATTCATTTAGCTCGCTCTTCATTTACCGCATTATGACGTGTCCGAGCCTTGGGCAGAAGTATATCAACTATGAATGGATTTGCCTTAAATTTTCTTTTTCGTTTTCTCTCTCTCTCGCTCTCTCTCTATCTGGGTGCTGCCTAAGATGCTGTCATTTCATTTTTTCCATCTACTCCGCCTTTTTTTTTGAAATGCAGCCCACTGCCTAGACTAGAGTGCCTTTTTTCCTTTTATATATTTCATTTTTAAATTGTAAAAGGACTGGTCAGGATAGCGCAGGGAAATACAGCTAGTGAGATAACCAAATCGGAAAGAACGAATTAACAAATAAATGAAAAAGGAATGGGAAGCGGATGTTCTGACGCCCTTCGTCTGTCTGTCTGTTGGTCCGTCTGCTGGACGCGTGATGAAGCGGAGCGGCTCGGCGCACACCTATGCGATTGATGATCGAGACTGCAGCAGTGCGCAGGAACAACACACAGCCTTCCAATGGAGCGCATTTGTAAACAGAGCACACGGGGGATCGCAGGAGTGCTGTGTCTTGCTATGTTTCTTTTTTCTGTTATCAATCTGAAACTATCCTAGTGGAAATGAAACGCGTTTCGCGTAATGCCAGGTGATGCCAGTCCAGATGCCACGGCGAGTTCGTGCAGGCGATTATGGTCCGCGTGTGCATTCTTTATTCAAAATCTTCACAAGCATGACAAAGACGAAGATGTTCCGAGTCAAATTGAAATGATCAGAATAATAATGGTGGTGATGGAGAGGTCGCATTTTATTTGATCCCATTGAAAAATGCAAATGAATCACGCATCCCATCCCCAGTACAACACTGTGTACTGAATCATCACAAAGCGTAAAAGCATCACAAATAGAAACAAAATAATAATGAAAAATAGCTCGAGCTAAGACATGAGCGGCATTCTCAGTAAAATGTCTCACCGTGGGAAGCAGCGGCTCCATTTGCGCTCCTTGGTCCTTAATGTCCATGTTTGAGAAAGCTCTGTTGCCTGTTACTTTCTGTCTGTCTGCACCTAAGTATATAGCGGCACCGGCGCTCTCCTTAGTATTCTTGTCAGGTGTCTCAGGAGGAGAAGGAAATTCCTGACTGGCGCGCGCACGCGTACAAGCTCTCCGCCGCTGATTCTCTCTCTCTCTTTCTCACTCAACGTCTTCGGCTCTCGCGCCTCCGCGCACAAATCTACTGGTCGGCTCCTACGACAGCTAGCCCGTCCACCGCCTATGTCGTGCTCTAGTGCAGTCGGTGGTAAAACAGGCTTGATATTAACGAATGCCTTACTATTTCCATTCAGTGGGCTACACAAATAAAAAATATCGGAATGTATCAATTAACACAGAAATGACTAAATCATAACAATAACGAACAGCAGAAAGGCCAGGATATAACGGAGAAGAGCAAAACAAGGCACAAAAAATCATTGTGCACACATTCTTAAATAAAATCTCTGACTGGATTAAGGTACTGTTTTGGGGCATCTCTACTTGAGTCTGTGCTAGTGCAACTGAATTATTGATATACATATATTAACATCAAAGCTGTGTAACCAAAAATCTCTTATTTAGTATGGTGTTTTTCTAAAGCAAATACTGTAAATAGTAAAACGTGTTTTGGAAAGCTAACAAATATTGAAATATTCCACTGGAATTTCATTCAAGAAGTCTATAGTTACATATAATTGTGTTTGTTTAGAAAATGTTTTTGGATGGCATTGTGGCTCAGTAGTTAGTGCTGGTGCCTCACAGGTCTAGCATTCCAGTCTAAACGTTGTGATCTCTTCCGTGTCCAAATGGGTTTCGCTTCAGGTACTATTGTTGTCCATCTCTAAATACCTACATGTTTGCCCTGGATGTGTGTGTGTGTGTGTGTGTGTGTGTGTGTGTGTGTGTGTGTGTGTGTGTGTGTGTGTGTGTGTGCCTTGAGATAGATTAATGAGCTGTCCATGGTTTGTTCTTACCTTTGCACAATGCTGCCAGCTCAATTTCTTGTTTCAAACTTCCTTAAACTGTATTAAGATGGATTTGGGATATTATATTATGCAGAATATTGTTTTACACAATTGAATTACTGTAGGTGTGGAAATGAGATAGAGACATTAACACCTGTGTCTGTCTGGGACTGTAACCTGCCTGGGACTACCCTACAGCACTCTGTTCACCAAATAACATTATACAGTGGATTCAGAAAGTCTTTAGACCTCTTCACTTTTTGCACACTTTATTGCATAATAAAGTTAATTTTAAATGATAAATTTGCCATTTTTCTACAATTAATAACCCATGACAATGTGTAAAAGATGTTGTCCAAGACGTTTGCAAATTTATTAAAAATCAAAAACTTTGTTGTTAAAGTGTGTACAGTACTATCACCATAAGTTCTCTGTGAGGCCTATATTTACATAGTTATATATATATATACATATACTGTACTCATATATATATACTAGGGGGTTCGCCCCTTGCTCACTTCGCTCGCCAATCCCCCTGGCCTGCACTACATGCCAGCCACTTCACGTTTCTAGCTACTCACATTGTGAAGAAGGGGGCTGAACGCACCCCAAGGAGACCCGGTCGCTCCTCCGAAACCCCCTCTTAAATGGTGATACAATGGGAAACAAATGCAGTTTTTTTTTAAATCTCCTCTTTGCTCAATCAGGTGCTGGCTTGCTGTTGCTGCCGTGCCACGTGATCTGCATCTTGCAAGGTGCTTCAAACAATTAAAAGCCTGTACAGCAGTTATCCTACTCTTTGTCTTTTGTTTCTGGTCCCGGGTGTGGTTAAATCTCTTGCCACAAAGTCTCGTCTCACGGGATGTGAGTTCTTGATATTTTCTAGTTTATAATTTAAAAATGGAAAAAGAATCTGAAAATCTAACAACATCACATTAAAGTTCGATAAATTCTGAAAAGAATGATACCAAACATATATATGTAGGTTTTAAAATAAGCTGATGAAAAATGTGACATAAAACGTCACATAAAATAGTTGCATAAAATCGTTGCACTTTTAGGCTTAGGATTTTATATATAGAGAGTAGATATATATGAGTGTGTCTGTTCAGTGCATTCTGTAAAAGCCCGTTACCAGCATAGCCCCCTCTCTGTCCGGGGTGGTATCACATACCTGGAAAGAGCTTGACTATATATATACAAAATTATATATAAATTTACATTTGCAAGTATATACAATATGGCATACATGTGGGCTAGAAAAAGTGCCTGGGGAACAGGCAGGCATCCTCAGTGAAAATATGGTGTCATAGCCCCTGACAAAGAGGTGATGTCAATTTCACCGCCTACTGTATGTGGATTTTCTCTGCCTTTGTACTTCTTCCCTCTTTTATATGAATATAAAAACCATTGCCTTGTATATATTTTTAATTCTGGAAACATATTGTTCCAGGTCAGAGAGACATCCAGAATAACCTCTGGTTGGCGGCACATTGATTTAGAAAATTGCGCATCAAGAATTCATGGGTAATTGTCACTGAAAGGCATCCTCTCAATATATTGTTCAAATCTGACATGTTACAAAAGACCTTTTAAAAAATGACTAAAGGTCAGGGCTTTTTCTTCTGGGAGTATTAAATAAAGTTATATAGGAATATCTAAGGCTGCTGTGCCACAGGTCACCCATCATACAGCCATCCGCTCATCCATTTCCCAAACATTCTCAATTCATTAAAGGGTCACATAGAGCTGAAACTGGTCATTGGGTGCAGGACAGGGGCCAAAGATGGATAGGATTCCAGTGTCACAAATCTCCTTTCTATTAAAACCATTTTGGAAAGGCCATAGATATATCACATAAGAAGTAAATGTTTTATGTGTAGTGATCTTGAACGTGGTAGTCTTTATGAGGGAATGGAATGCTAGTGTCATTTTTCAGCAAAGAGGACAAAAACACTGATTAATAAATACGAAAGAGAGAGAAAGAGAAGGAGAAGAAAATGTAAAGGTTTAATAGTACCTTTCTGCAGTGAATATAATTCCAGAAATCCATAAAATGGAACTTTTTTAGTTTATAGTGCACGCATTGAGTTAGTTTTGTGGTAAGGCTAACTGCCTGATAGTTTAGCTGCTATACTACTTTGAAGGGAGATCACTAGCATCTTTCTGAAAGGCAGAGAGCAGCACAGATGCACAATTCAAGCTTAGATACTCGAGAAGGGAAAATCCTATGAACTGCTTAGATGAGGAGCTATTCATCCACTTTTTTGTTTACACACTAGCACCTTGTCTTTTATAACACACTGTCAACCAGAAAATGAAGATCTTCAGTAAATGACATGGATGATGGAGTTCAACAATGGGGCTCACTACAAGTTGGTAGATGATCCCTATTAGTGATCCCATCAGTTAGTCGCAGAGTTTTAAACAGTGGCCCTGAGGTTGACAGTTCAACCATCCATCCATCCAGGCCAGCCAGAAGACATAGTCCCTCCAGCATGTCCTGGGTCTTCCCCAGGGCCACCTCCCAGTTGGACGTGCCCGGAACACCTCACCAGGGAGGCGTCCAGGAGGCATCCTGATCAGATGCCCGAGCCACCTCATCTGACTCCTCTCGATGCGGAGGAGCAGCGGCTCTACTCTGAGCCCCTCCCGGATGATTGAGCTTCTCACCCTATCTTTAAGGGAAAGCCCAGACACCCTGCGGAGGAAACTCATTTCAGCCGCTTGTATTCGTGATCTCGTTCTTTCGGTCACTACCCATAGCTCATGACCATAGGTGAGGGTAGGAACATAGATCGACTGGTAAATTGAGAGCTTTGCCTTATGGTTCAGCTCCTTTTTCACCACGACAGGCTGATGCAGAGCCCGCATTACTGCGGATGCCGCACCGATCCGCCTGTCGATCTCACGCTCCATTCTTCCCTCACTCGTGAACAAGACCCTGAGATACTTGAACTCCTCCACTTGGGGCAGGATCTCGCTCCCAACCCTGAGAGGGCACTCCACACTTTTCCGGCTGAGGACCATGGTCTCGGATTTGGAGGTGCTGATTCCCATCCCAGCCGCTTCACACTCAGCTGCGAACCGATCCCGAGGGAGCTGAAGATCACGGCCTGATGAAGCAAACAGGACAACATCATCTGCAAAAAGCAGTGACCCAATCCTGAGTCCACCAAGCCGGACCCCCTCAACACCCTGGCTGCGCCTAGAAATTCTGTCCATAAAAGTTATGAACAGGATAGGTGACAAAGGGCAGTCCTGGCGGAGTCCAACTCTCACTGGAAAAGGGTTCGACTTACTGCCGGCAATGCGGACCAAGCTCTGGCACCGATCGTACAGGGGCCGAACAGCTCTTATCAGGGGGTCTGGTACCCCATTCTCTCGGAGCACCCCCCACAGGATTGACCGAGGGACACGGTAGAATGCCTTTTCTGACAGTTCAACATCTTTCCAAAACACTGCTGGAAAGAGAAAGCCAATCAATAGAAGTTGATATGAAGTGCAGTGCTGTTGAGTGCATAGCATGTTGGCACATCTCCTCTAATTGTCCAGTGAGGTACTGACTAAATTAGTGAGCTTGTAACCTACAGTCCATAATCTTAGTCTTATGACATATTAGTGACCAAGAAAGGGAGGTCACCAGTAACTAACCACTAAACTGGAATGATAGAGTGGATCAAAATGTGTTGACATACATTAGGAGGGTGAAAGTAGATACCCCTCAATCAGCCTGGATTTGACATAATGGCTTATTTTACATTCAGTCATGAACACACATTGGGGAGTATCCAGGAAAGCTAAAGTACATTCTCCAAACTGCAAGCCAACAGAAGTTATTCTGGCAGTTCTGGGTGGTTGGGCCATTACCCAAATAACAGGCCATGCAAAGGTGCAGGTACATTAGGAGCCATTGAACACTGCTGTGGCCTTGTCTTTGTATCTTGGTAAGTTGGAAACCCCTAATTCTAGAAATGATTCAAGGGAGATGTTTATAATATGAGGCAGATGGTTACAACAGAGCATTAAGTGAGGAATTAGGCGGGTAATGTTGTGGTTCAACCAGGGGTATAGCCCTTGCTTAGGTTTATGTTTGGTGTAGTTAATGTCTCGCTTGTTGTTAATTATGTTTTGATATTCCATTAGTTCTATTTCTTGTTCTCTTTTATGTACAGCGCTATTTGATTATTTTTTCTGATTATGTGTAGTTTATAACTGTTGTGTTTCTGTCAATCAAAGGAGGAATGGTGATTTAAACAACAAAGAGCAATGGTGTTCTGCTCAGTGTCGTCCAAGCAATATCAAGTCTACAGTTACACTGGATAAATCTTCCATTGCCAAAAGGCCTCCCAAAAAGACTCCTGTGAAATAAACAAACGTGTGTTGTGTGTGCAGAGAACACACCACATGTTATAAACAGACAAAATCTTTTACAAGGTGTCAAGCACGTGCACATGGGATACAGCTGAAGGTCTCTCATCTCATGATGGTAATAACCCACCAAACCAGGGGATGGCACTGTGTTCTAATACCTTCCCTCTTCCTCTATCTGCAGAATGGAAGATAGACAGCCATTCCACCAGTGATGTCACTTCCAACGTTCTCCTTTTTGGACCCGCCCTTTCCTGCCATTTCCTTCCAATGGCCCCTTCGGCCATATTGAATTAGTTCCATTTTGCATTCTTTTCCACAACTTGTTGCATCTATTTTGTGTTTGGAACTTTTATAATTATTTACAGTCATCATCATGGTGGTGCCCCAACTCTTTGATATTGTTTTGTCCCATCTTTACAAAGGAAAAAATCTTTCTGTAAACACAGATTATACTTTATCGTTCGAGGAAATCCGTGGATGTGGTAAAGATGAAAGACGCACTGCCTTAAACTCTATATGGTTAATATCATTCAGAAGTAAGACAATGCAGTCGGGGTCAATGTGAGGTACAAAAAGTGGTTAGTTATATTGTTGAAAAAGAACTATACGGTATCTATCCATACTAAATGGTGTGCCATAACACAAAGTAAAAAGGAGGTCAAAAGAGCTCCAGTTAAGTAAGGTCTTTTCACTATTGATAATGAAGAGGCACAGGAGAAGCAAATTCAGTACACGGTACACTGGAAAACGTTAATGTGCTGAACAACACCCTAGCATTACCAAAGTCCATGGATGAGGCTGCACAGTCCACACGAATAACTAAAATGAATTAACTTTACTAAACTCTCATACCTGTGATGGAAGGACCAGGGGAGAGGGCATAATCAGGGCAATACATCCTTCGGACCACGAGAGGGCAACCACCAGGGGGAGCCTGTACAGTTACAGAGCACTGGGTTGCAGTACTTCTGGGTGTGGCAGAAGTGCTGCCGGAAAAGGATCTGGGAGCACCTGGAACACTTCCAGGTCCCCTATAAAAGGGGCCACCTCACTCCATTCGAGGAGCCAGAGTCGGGAGGAGGTGGACGAAGCTTGTTGGGAGAGGAGTGGAGGCAGCAGTGAAAGGAAGAAAGGACTGTGTTGTGCTATTGGTGTACTGTACTGCGCTGTGTAGTAGGGAGCAAAGGGAAAGGGCTTCCCCACGGGAATAAATGTGTGTGCTGGACTTGAACTTGTGTCTGCCTGTCTGTGTCAGATAGGGTGGTTGGTACACCCCGTTTGGTGCTCCACAATATATACAGTATATATAGACCACAGTATATGTCTGAAGACTAGTTGCTTTTGTTAGACCATGGACTGATGCAATAGCCAAAATGACAGAACAATATAGAAATCAATCATTTAGATTCAGTTAACTCGTTTTACTGAGCCCATCAACTAATAGCTACAATTGTAGTTTTATATTTTCTATTAGTAATAAGTCCTTTGTTCAGTTTCTTTTTCAGTTTACTTCATTTGTGCTTTCAGTTCCACCTCGACTGTTTAAATTGCACGGACTGAAGGAAATTAGTGGACAGGTTTTTAGGACGAAATCACGTGGGCGGAGCTTTGTCAGCATCGCTGCTATTCACTAGAGAATCTTTAATAAGTTACCTCAAGATGTGGATTCTCATTTGAGAATCACATCTGGGTCCCTGAGACTAGGGAGAAGGAGTGCTCAGGAGTGGTACATTATGGTTATGAAGGAGTTTTTTTCTGAGGATTGTTTTTCTTATGGAGTTTCTGAGGTTTTGATTAATGCTGGTCTGGTTTCCGGATTTTCTTTACAGAAAATTTGAGACTTGTTTGCTATGGATTGCCCTTTTCAGGCTACTTTTTTCACTTTAGAGCATTTCTTGTTACTTTTCCATTTTTGAAATAACTTCTCATTTCTAAACATTTCTTGGTTTGTTTGTCTGTCAAAGGCATTTTCTACTTTAAAGCCAGATTCACTCTTTCTGGGTCTTGGTTAGCCGCAGCCTCATATTTTTTTGTTCTTTTTTTCACCTTATACAATTTCTTGTATTAGGAATTTGTTAGTTTTCGCATACCCCTTGGGGTCAGAGTGCAGGGTCATCCAATGTACAGCGCCCCTGGAGAAATTGAACGTTAAGGGCCTTGCTCAAGGGCCCAGCAGAGTAGGATCTGTTTTGGCAGTGACAGGGATTCAAACCAGCAACCTTCGGGATACCAGCGCAGATCCTTAGCCTCAGAGCCACCACTCCGCACTTCAAAATTATATTGGGGGTGATGCCAGTTCGTGACAGACCAGAGGAGCATCACACCCTTTTTACTATGATCCTAACTCCAGCCCATAACAGAACCACCCCATCACACAGACAGCAAAGTCTTAGGCCCCATCCACACCCTTACATTTTCATTTAAAAACACAGAGATTAGTTTAATTTCTTCATTTCATCCAAACTACCCTGGTGTTTTGAACCTCCGAATATGGAAATTTCTGAAAATGCTCTCCAGAGCCGTATAGTTCTGAAACTGCAGCCTCAGCATTGTTACTTGGGCACAAACCCCAATTTTTGAAAACACAGATTTTAATCGTACTCTGATTGGTTCATGCTTATCAGGTAGCCCTTCCATGATTGGATCCTGCTTATTACAATATCTAATTACCTGTTTGGTCACCCTTCCCTGAAGAAAACCATATTCCAATATAGCAGGCGTACAAGAGTTGCATTCCAAAGTGCTCATTTCCTGTAGGCATCTAAACTACATTTTGTACAACTTGAATGCTACATACAAGTGCAAAAAGCAAGTAATTTATCGGCTGCTACAGCAGGTGATAAACCCAATGGCTGCTGACATCACCGCTGCTTCAAGGACATTTCTTCTGATACTCACCCGTCCAGTGTATTCAAACATCTATGTTATATTAGTTTTTGGTCATTTTAGTGTGGATGGTTATGCATTTGTAAATGATGTGAAAGTGCCAGTGTGGACAGACATTGTTTTCATTTAAAAACAATATGTTTAAATGAAAACTTTAGCAGTGTGGACATAGCCTTAGCCAGTGAGGCAGCAGGACTGGTTATGCCATTTTATGTTCCTTCATGTTATTCCTTGTTCCATGTCTTTAGATTTAATAAAAAGTTCCTTTAGATGTTTTTGCATTTCTTTAGCTTCTTATTCCCACTTGGACCTACTCCATTACAATACAATGAAAGAAAAATGTGTACAAAGCATATGCAGAGCATTGTTTCTTATCAGCTCACTTCTCGGTGATAAATGTTGCTATTTGTACTGTACACAAGGCGGCCAAATGGCATAATGAATAAGACAGCACAGGACGTCAGTTCAGTCCTAACCTCCCAGTCTGCAAAAAAATAGAAAGTGTTGATTTTTAAGTCACTTTGGATAAAATGTTTAGAAAAATTAAATACTTTGATAGTATGAAAGATGCTATTTTTTATTTTTGCTTTTTTGTTCTTACACATTACCGTTGCTAAATCAGCATTTCAAGAATATGAAAAAAAATGTCCTGCTTACATTTGTCATTGACTGGAATGTTCTCAATTACTAACACTTTTTTTCTAAATTGTCCCCAGATGATTGTCCCTGATAATTGTCACAGGGTATACACAGGAACTTGTGAATGAGAGTATTAAGAAAATGTGCCTAAATTGAGAAGGGTAAATGTGCCAAGCTAAGTAGTTCATTCATTTACAAAAATGCGTGCTGTGGCCTCATTACTGCCTTCTCTGTCAGACGTCGCATTGTGCCAGAGACATAGTGTCATTTGGATAGGCTGACGTACTTGTGATAAAGTCCTGAGCGTTTCCTTTGAGCGATTGAGTTTATTTACTGGTGTATCATGTGTCTCCCTTCTCTGTGCTTCCCTTCTTGAGAGGGTGTCCTCCGGCCTCACAGTGTTTTGACTGTCTGTGACTGGTTTAGCATGGATGCTCAGTTTTTGCCACGTGAAAGGTAGAGCATGGGGGGTCATGAGGTTGCTGGAAAGGGGTGTGTGGTGCTCCTGATATCTACGCAAAAGGACGAAGGTCCAAGTCTTTAGAGTCCTGGTGCTTCCTGTCTTGCTACAGTGCATCCGGAAAGTATTCACAGCGCATCACTTTTTCCACATTTTGTTATGTTACAGCCTTATTCCAAAATGGATTAAATTCATTTTTTTCCTCAGAATTCTACACACAACACCCCATAATGACAACGTGAAAAAAGTTTACTTGAGGTTTTTGCAAATTTATTAAAAATAAAAAAATTGAGAAAGCACATGTACATAAGTATTCACAGCCTTTGCCGTGAAGCTCGAAATTGAGCTCAGGTGCATCCTGTTTCCCCTGATCATCCTTGAGATGTTTCTGCAGCTTAATTGGAGTCCACTTGTGGTAAATTCAGTTGATTGGACATGATTTGGAAAGGCACACACCTGTCTATATAAGGTCCCACAGTTGACAGTTCATGTCAGAGCACAAACCAAGCATGAAGTCAAAGGAATTGTCTGTAGACCTCCAAGACAGGATTATCTCGAGGCACATATCTGGGGAAGGTTACAGAAAAATGTCTGCTGCTTTGAAGGTCCCAATGAGCACAGTGGCCTCCATCATCCATAAGTGGAAGAAGTTTGAAACCACCAGGACTCTTCCTAGAGCTGGCCGGCCATCTAAACTGAGCGATCGGGGGAGAAGGGCCTTGGCCAGGGAGGTGACCAAGAACCCGATGGTCACTCTGTCAGAGCTCCAGAGGTCCTCTGTGGAAAGAGGAGAACCTTCCAGAAGGACAATCATCTCTGCAGCAATCCATCAATCAGGCCTGTATGGTAGAGTAGCCAGACGGAAGCCACTCCTTAGTAAAAGGCACATGGCAGCCTGCCTGGAGTTTGCCAAAAGGCACCTGAAGGACTCTCAGACCATGAGAAAGAAAATTCTCTGGTCTGATGAGACAAAAATTGAACTCTTTGGTGTGAATGCCAGGCGTCACGTTTGGAGGAAACCTGGCACCATCCCTACAGTAAAGCATGATGGTGGTGGCAGCATCATGCTGTGGGGATGTTTTTCAGCAGCAGGAACTGGGAGACTAGTCAGGATAAAGGGAAAGATGACTGCAGCAATGTACAGAGACATCCTGGATGAAAACCTGCTCCAGAGCGCTCTTGACCTCAGACTGGGGCGGCGGTTCATCTTTCAGCAGGACAACCACCCTAAGCACACAGCCAAGATATCAAAGGAGTGGCTTCAGGACAACTCTGTGAATGTCCTTGAGTGGCCCAGCCAGAGCCCAGACTTGAATCCGATTGAACATCTCTGGAGAGATCTTAAAATGGCTGTGCACCGACGCTTCCCATCCAACCTGATGGAACTTGAGAGGTGCTGCAAAAAGGAATGGGCGAAACTGGCCAAGGATAGGTGTGCCAAGCTTGTGGCATCATATTCAACAAGACTTGAGGCTGTAATTGCTGCCAAAGGTGCATCGACAAAGTATTGAGCAAAGGCTGTGAATACTTATGTACATGTGATTTCTCAGTTTTTTTATTTTTAATAAATTTGCAAAAACCTCAAGTAAACTTTTTTCACGTTGTCATTATGGGGTGTTGTGTGCAGACTTCTGAGGAAAAAAATGAATTTAATCCATTTTGGAATAAGGCTGTAACATAACAAAATGTGGAAAAAGTGATGCGCTGTGAATACTTTCTGGATGCTCTGTATATGGTTGTGAGACATGGACGCTATCCGGTGATTTGAGATAAAGACTGGAGTCCTTTGGTGGTGTGTCTATTCAGAGAATCCTTGAGTACTGCTGGTTTGACTTTGTGTTGAATGAGCATGTGCTCATGAAGTTCCGAGTGAGGCACATTACCTGCATTGTCGGGGAGCAACAACAACAACATTTATTTATATAGCACATTTTCATACAAATAATGCAGCTCAAAGTGCTTTACATGATGAAGAAAGAGAAAAAAGACAAAATAAATCAGAATCAAAATAAGGCAACACTAATTAACATAGAATAAAAGTAAGGTCAGATGGCCAGGGAGGACAGAAAAAGCAAAAAAACTCCAGACGGCTGGTGAAAAAAAATAAAATCTGCAGGGGTTCCAGGCCACGAGACCACCCAGCCCCCTCTAGGCATTCTACCTAATATAAATGACCTCATTCAGTCCTCATTGTATTCAGGGTTTTCATGGAAGAACTTGATGATGACGGTCATGTGGACTTCTGGCCTTTAATCCATCAATGTAGGGACATCGGTATCCGTCAATCAGGGCGCGCACAAAAAGGCGACCTTCAAAAGGGCAACCTCAATTGGGTGCGGCAAATAAAAGCGCACATAAATAAAAGCGATCTTCAAAAGGGCGACCTCAACTGAGTGCCGAATAAAGGCGCGCGTAAATAAAGGCGAGCTTCAAAAGGGTGACGTCAATTAGGCACAGCGAATAAAAGCAAACGCAACAAAATTATTACAGAAAATTTATTAGATAAAGGCAATGATTGAACGTATAAAAAGGTGAAAGCAAGAATATTAAAACATCCAATTAATTAATGCATGAACTTCTAACGAACTACTTCTAACGAACTATTTCTAAAGCTCTCTATATTTTGTTGTTTTCAAAATTACAGAAAATTAGATTAAGGCAATGACTGAATGTATAAAAAGCGCATTTATTCGGCGCTCAATTGAGGTCATCCTTTTGAAGCGCTCCTTTATTTGCGCGTGCATTTATTCGGCGCTTAATTGAGGTCGCCCTTTTGAAGGTCGCCTTTATTTACGGGCGCCTTTATTCGGCACTCAATTGAGGTCGCCCTTTTGAAGGTCACCTTTATTTACGTGCGTCTTTATTTGCCGCGCCCAATTGAGGTCGCCCTTTTGAAGGTCGCCTTTTTGTGCGCGCCCTTATTGAATAGAACCATCTCGGACATGAGCACCGGGAAAACAAGAGACAAAAGATTTCTGATTAGGGCATGCGATGTTTAGGTTTCGTACAATTGAATCACCAATCACAAATACATCACCTGGGGTTGAAGGCACACTGGGGGCGCGGAGAGGGTCGAACCAGTTCTGGGTGGAGATGCTTGTCTGTGCCGATGGAGGTGTTCTAGCCTTAAACCCCCGCCTGCATAGCTGAAACAGGCCGAATTCTTCATCGTTGGCATCATCGCTCCAACAACGAGGTGCGGGGCTGAACCTCACTTGGCCTTGAAAATGAGCGGCACATTGTGGAGTCGATGTTACCAAACCGTGATTTGCTGTGACGATTTCTGATGTTGGGGAGGATTTTTACAGCAGTCGAGCCTTCAAATCTCTCAGGTGCCTCCGTCTGGATAGAAGTTTCTGGATCTGGATGTCGAGAGCCTGGAGTTCTTCAATGACGTGGTTTATCTCCCCATTGGTCATTGTTTGCTTCCGCTTCATGCCCTAGGAAAGAATGAAAGAGAGAGAGAATGAGAGGGCCAGGTGGAAAAACCACCTGTCAGAGCATGTTACGGCACTACGGCCATGTGGTGCGATTCCCCAAGGGTGATCCGGCTTGCAGGATCCTCATTGTTGGGGACCTGAGAGGCTGGACTAAGCCAAGGGGACGTCCACGTAACAACTGGCTGCGGCAGATAGAGGGTCACTTCCAGAGGTTGGGACTGGACCGTGTTTCTGCCTGGGGGGTTTCTATCTGGGATCCTGACCTGTTTTGTCATGTGGTGGGTGCGGCACCACGCTGTACCAGTGCATGCTCCCCAAACCTGACTTGACCTGAGAGGAAGAGATTTGTAGGGATTACTGTGGACGGATGGAGAGCAAAGGGAGCTGTATGCTGGCCTGTATTAAATTAAACTCCAAGTCACATTTGCTACTCATTCTTCCTGTTCGGTTTGTCAATCACATGAGCATCAGGAGTGCTTTAGTATCTCTGATAATAAGAAACAAAGATGGAGGATTGAGGATGGAGTGACCACACGTCTGTTTCATCCTTAGAGCGGAGGAGAAACCACAGCTACATCACAATGTCTCAAACCCAGTTACAATAGTATACAAACCTGGGAAATCACTAGAAGTCAGCATTTGTTCTTGGACCAGCTTCTGACCAGGATGGCACTCTCGGCCAGTGATGCTTGCCCAACAGCATTTATTGCCTGTCTGCTTTATTTTATCTTTTTCCCCTTTTTCAGTCGATTTTGGATTTTAAATAGGGGTTCCCCAACCCTTTATCTGCTCATTTATAATCTTTTTACTTTTAGCGGTATTCTCCTGATGGGTTCATTCCAGCTTGGCATCAGCTAATTCCAATGTGCAGTTAAGTATAACTTTAATTTAATTCTCATAGACATGCCTAACTTTTAGGCTATGACATGAGCAACAATCTACTTTGCCACCTATTCTATTCTGTTCTACTTTCAAAATGACCTTGGACACAAAACCATTGAAGAAGAGGCCAACTTATAGTGAGATGGTCCACCATTTATTCTCAGAGTAGTCTGCATTTATTAGCTAGTGGACACTCCAATTTTTTTTTCAACATTATGGCATCAAAATGCTGTCCCCTGTTGACTCCAATGTGCCTTAAAATTGTTGCAGATTTAGTGGTGGTGGTGGAAGTCTACTCCTCCATTTCACCCCACTGATTCCTGGTTGGCTTGACCACTGCCGCCTCAAGGAGGCCAACATATTGGCTACAATTCACTGTTATGTTTCTGTTGTCATATCAGGATATTTTTAGCTGTGTGCCATGAAGTATTAGCCTGATAGAACAAGATTCAAAGATGGCTGCACTACTGCCTTGATTACCACTGAAGATTTGATTTTCAGATATCCTCTGGCATTCATACTTTGTTCTGCTAAGACCATGGGATGTCCTACTCCCTTTCCATGACATCGTGAATAGGAGTCTGTGTTGGCAACATCTGGCACATTGGATCGATGGACATCTGGGGTTATCCTCTAGAAGACACGATCCAGTGTAAATTTGGATTCATGAGAACAAGTGGTCCTTTTCCAAGCCTCCATCACTAAGTGTTTCTACTAACCAAAAACAGAAATGAGTTGTGTGTCAACTGGCACAGTAATGTCTATGTGCTGATGCACATCCTGTGCCCTTGTGTCACTCTGCACAAGTCATCTCAGCTTCTGTGAGTCCGTCTTGAACGCCTTTCAGCAAAGCACAAGACTTGAATGTATTTTTAGGTGGTGGCCAAACACTGAAACATTGTTGTATGTGAAAACCTGAGTAGGACAGCTGACCCTGAATTTACTACGCCTACTTCTATGGCATAGACTGCAATGCTTTGTTCTAAGCCACCTACACCTTTGGAATTGCCAGTCTTTGCTCTGAACACACATGCACATGCTCCAATAGTGCCCTGTCTGCCACTGTATACACAAATGATGCCATCACCAACTGAGCAGTCAGTTCCAAATGGGCAGGTGCTCAATGTATTTTGCTACCGGAAACATTACTGCTTACATTAAGACTCACTCCAGTAGTATTCTCTTACAGTCAATGACAGATAAATACATACATACATACATACATACATACATACATACATACATACATACATACATACATACATACATACATACATAACTGTACATAAATAAATAAATGTTGGAGTGCCAACTGGGTCGCCCTGTTTAATAATGGAGGCAGTTGAAACAGAAACCACGATTGGTGGCACAAAGTCAAACAAAAACACAAGGCTGCTGTGCCTCTGCTAATCGGTCAGGTCTGGGGTGGACCTTCATCCTGCAAATAAGATGCCAGTTTCTAAGAGCAATTCAATTTAGAGTCCTCTGACTAGAACTTACAGGGTCAGTTACCTTCATTGGGTGTTTTCTCAGAGCTGTGGGAACAGAGAGAGACAAAACCATTAGTGATAGCACCCCCTCTTGTTCTGGGGTGGTATTGCTTACCTCAAATGTGATAGATAGATAGATAGATAGATAGATAGATAGATAGATAGATAGATAGATAGATAGATAGATAGATAGATAGATAGATAGATAGATAGATAGATAGATAGATAGAAAAGGAAGTCTAAAAGACATAAAGATTAATATGACTAATGCTATGTAAGAGTCATATAGCACCTTTGGATAGTGACCACCATCTCAATGCCTCTTTCAGATAGAGACTGTATCCCAATTATTTACATGGGGGTTCCAGAGAGAGTCACAATTGGATATTTTGTGCTTACCCACAAGGTCACACTGCCCACATCGAAAGCTGAATAAAAGAGGCTTTTTGAAATGGATTAACACAAATGTTGTTATATAGTAGATGCATAAATGGATAGATAGGTGATGGAATTCTGTAAATGTTTTAGACCACCTGGATAAAATTCGCTGATAACAATTATGGCTTTATTTTATATGTTTACTTTCGAGATATAAGAGCAGTACGAAGAATGAAATCAAGTAAAATGAATCATGTCTCATTTAATTGTCAGGTAAAAGGCTGCACTCATACTTCTGTAATTTGAATTCATTAAAATGAAAATCAAATTTAATTAATTGCGGGGGAAACAAATCAGCCATTTTTAAGGAGATTTTATACTGCTGATTTAATGCCTACAGGAGAAAGCAATTATATATAATGAAGAAAGCCCTCCCAAGTAACAGGCTGGCATTCAAACTGCAGATTACGGGCGCTCTGTGAGACAGTCTGAAGCTGAAATTCACCCACACTACATTAGTGTTTTAATAGAGGTGATAAACCTTAGAACAAGAAGGCTCATGTTAATGATGACATGAAGGGTTGAAGTTTTCATTGCAGGTTTTTACAGTGTGAATCTCAGTACAGTCTTTGTGCATTATTTTGGGAAATGCGTCATCCTTACTGAAAAGATTGTATGTAGTGAGGACCTGTATTGCAAAGATGAAGATGAAAAAGAACATGGTGTGACACAACAAGAAGCAAATGCTCTCTCCATTCATTTCCGAGCAGATACAGACCTCCTGAAGGTTTCTCCACAGGCGGCCCTTCTCCTCAGCTGTAATCTTCTGCTTCACTGCTAGTTACCTATTGACAGGCTTTTCAGCTAATAAATGATACATTTTTATTCATCATGTACACTACTAAATGCTCTCTTTTTTAAAAAGTGGTACAACTCCATTGTGCCTTTCCTTCAGAGTGGCTGGTTATTTTTCCTCCCCCATTTCACTCATGTCCTGTTTGGTTAACTAGCACCTGTAATGATGGACTGACACTTCATTTAGCACCTGCCTTGCCTACGAAATGCTACCAATTCAGACTGAAAGTTGTCTCCTTCTGAGAGTGCACAATTTCCAGTCTCTGGTTTGCAGAAATTTGGACTCCGACCTCCATGCCAGGAAATCCTTCCTGAGCCCCATCATGGCTTTTACCAGGATCAGAGTACAAACGGTGTGATTTTTGTCACTTGATTGCTCCTTGAGAAATGCAGAGAGAAGCAGAAAGATCTCTGCCTAGCTTTTATTGACCTGACAAAGGTGTTTGACACAATGAACTGAGATCTCCTATGGGATATCCTTGATAGATGTGGATGTCCATAAACCTTTGTGGCTCTATTCTGGAGCATTTCCATGAGGTTGAGGAGGCAAGAGTATCAATAGGAGGGAATTCTTCAGATAGATTTTCTTTGAATTGAAGTTGGATTAAAACAGCGCTCTGTGCTAGCTTCAGTTATTTTCAGCCTCTATCCTTTTTTTTTTAATCCAGAAACGTCATAAGAAGGAATGGTTTTGAATCTGATACCAACTGGATGGCAACCTTTTTCACCTCCAGTGTCGAGAAAAGCCTGGCTAACACGGTACAACACCCTAGTACTACACCTTCAGTGTCTAAAGATAAAACCCAAGAGCTCTGTTCTGACCATGTTTGAGCTTCAGTATGATGACGATGCCCTGCAGAGTATCATTTCTTCTATGGATTCACAATATTGTCTTCTTGGATTAGAAATGAGCTGTTGAAAAACAGTTACTAGCTGCAAAAACTCCTGGCCTACTGCCTGCCATCAATGTGGACAATGAAATGCTTGATAACGTCTATTGTTTCATCTACCTTGGAAGTATCATCAACGCAAATAGACTACTGACGACAAGATTCAAAATAAACTCAGATTTGTCTCTTCCTCCTTCAGATTTTTCTGACAGTGGGTATTTTCAAATCAAGGTCTGCTTTTCCTCCAAGATTGCTGATACCATGCAGTGTGTGTCTCTCCAGCTTGCTGTATGCCCCTGAGACTTGGACTCTTTATTGCCATCACATTAAACATCTTGAAGCCTGCCATGGTTGCTGCTTCGAAAAGGTTCTGTGGATCATGTGGTGAGAGAAAGTCCTCCATACTGAGATCCTCCGAAGAACAAGATCTCAAAGTATGGAGTAATGATTATCCATTGGCCAGACATTAAAGATCATTTGAAGAGCTCTATGAGGTTGTGTAACATCTCATCAGAAGAACGGGAGAAACTCATAGCAGGTTGTAAAATCTGGAAAACTCACTGAGAAAATGACATAATGTATTTTGAAACCATAAGAACACAACTTTATGAGATGAATCTGTGACGATGTGGGTTAGCTCTACACTCCCATCGTCCTTCCGGGAGCCCTTGAACCTGACACCATCGGTAATGTCACCAATGAGCTTGGCAGTGAGGCACAACAAATGGAGCAAGGGGATGGTGCAAAAGTGCTTTTATTGAAACAGCACACAAAAACAACAGTGTCCAAATAAATTTTACCAAAAATCTTCAATAAATAAATAATCCATTAAAACAGAAGTGAAATAGTGGAGGTTAAAATCCATTAGAAAAACACAATCCCTTGAAAGACAATGAGGTTAAAACAACGGCTGGAAGCTGTCCTTTGTACCACAAAGCCCAGTGCGTTTTTAACTGGTGACTCCCCTGCTTCTCCCTTCCAGGCTATGCACCAGGGGAGCCACTCTACATGCAGCTGACCTTCTCTCTACTCGACTGGTCTGGAGGCTTCACGATCCCTGGCTTCGGTTCCGCTCTCTCCAGACCGAGACTTGGCTTCCAGCAATGGCCAGGACACTCACGTTGGGGAATCCACCTTTCAAGCCTCCCAACTCCCACTGTCTTCCGCAGTGAGCCATCCTTCTTCTGGTCACTCCCGCTCCTCACAATGCTCAGCGGGAGCGTCCACTACCAACTGCCCTAGGTGTCGGCCAAACACCCCGCTAGGGCTCACTGTCCAGCTGCCTGCGAGCGCTCGCTCGCACGCTCTCCCTCTCACCCACGTACCAGCTTTCTCCTCGTTACTTCCTGCCGCCTTCTTCTCCTGCAACCTCCATCTCTCTCTTTTCTTTTTTTTCCTCCTGCTAGCCGCCTCGCGCTTCTATTTATCATGGGGGTGTGGATCAGCTGTGGCAATCAGCAGCCCCCAGGAACAATTACGGATGCGGAAGACTCCTCACCTGTGCACTTAAGCAAGGACCGCCCGCATCACAAACTCCCCAGGGAACTGCTTTGCCACATTACCATGCCCTCTTTCTAAGCCATGAGTGCGGCGATTATTTATTTAAAAAGTGGTCTTTGACATGAGTTGTGGACCCGCTACACCACAGAATCACGGACACATTCACAAGCAACATTTAAATCCTCTGATGAACCTAATTTTTCAGTGTCTCCATTTTCGGAGAATGTGTGGCAGTCATATCGGCTTGTTCAACCACATTCCTTAACATCATGGAGGTGTGGATGGACAAATTCACCATCTCATTGTTGATGGACCAAGCATGCACCTGCCTTTTGCAGAAATACACGGACATGCTACAGTTCCATGTCCTTCCATGGATTAAGTGGCTTTGAAAATGGATAAACAGATGTATGTCTTCCCAGTACCCTCAGCCTGCATATTAGACCATCTGCTATACTGGATTTGAACACACAAGGTTCATCACAGCTTTGTATCAGTAACCCGGAGAATGTTGTTTTAAACATTTCTCACAAATGAACAGTTTATTTGTTTTTCATTATGACATCTAAACTTTAATGTGTAAGGCTGGAAAGGTCTTAAAAAGTCCCAACAAATATGAGATTACATCCGGTCAATCCATCTATCCAATTCAGACCCAGGCACAAGACAAAGACCAGCCTTGCATTGGTCATCGGTCCTTTGTAGAGCACACTCAGTGTTATGATTTGCCAAAAGCACAAGAGTGCCAGGTGTTTAAACATGAGAAAGAAATGAGCAGGAGATCAAATCAAAAACAAAAAGAGTTAGATCAAAATTGGGGTTAAGGATAAAACACCAGAATGAAGGCAGATACATACCGATGATCAGGTTAGTCAGATGTCACAGTCAAATCTAGCAAGAGATTCAGAATCAAAAAGAAGTCCTTAAAGAATGAAAACACTACACACAGAGTTTAGTCACAAGTCTGCAAAATGAAACTCTTAATTATTTTTATTTGCATTCATGAACACAGAAAAATATAATTAGAATGTTTTCCAACACATCACATTTACCTACAAAACTGAAATATGATTTAATTAAAATTTAACAAATTACACAACTTATTCATGTATAAAATATTATTCTGAACACCTGAAAAATGTAGTCAATTCAAGATTTTAAATATATCTATCTACTGTATATATAAAATGCAACATCTGTCTGTCTGTATGTCCGTCTGTCTGCTTTTCACGCGAGAACTACTTAACGGATTTAGATCGGGTTTCGTGAATTTCCCCTTGGGATTAATAAAGTATCTATCTATCTATCTATCTATCTATCTATCTATCTATCTATCTATCTATCTATCTATCTATCTATCTATCTATCTATCTATCTATCTATCTATCTTTTTCAATAATTTTACTTGAACATTCGACTTCTGTCAACTTGCTTAGTATCATAGTTTACTTACAGGACTGATTCATTCTCGCTAATTTGAGACAGAGGCTGCAGGCTGAGGGGAGGGGGAAGTGTGATGTCAGGAATGGGGAGCTGGGCGGGGCCCCCCTCACTCACACGCCAGCCTCAGAACATACCTTGCCTGCAGCTAAGCTAGCAAACGAGAGAACTACTTAACGGATTTAGATCAATTTTTTTTCTATTATTTGCTTGAACATTCTGGTTGATTTTGTGAATTCTGTCATCGTGTTTAGTATCATAGTTTGCTTGCAGGAGTGAGATATTAGCGCTAATCCAAGACAGAGGCTGCAGGCCAAGGGGAGGGGGAAGTAAGACATCAGAAATGGAGAGCCCGGCAGGTCCGCTCCTCACTCATGCGGCAGCTTCCATTTGAATCGGTCACGTTTTGGACTGTACCTTGGCTCCACTTAGTGAGCAATACCGGTTTGTTTATTGATTTTTAAAGTTTAAAATTTAACTTAATTCCTTAAATTTAACTAATGCATTTTTCACAATTTCTTCACACTTTGGATCTTTATTGTTATCTGAAATCATAAGACATTACTTCTTAGAGTGATACCCAAGTCAAATTCTCCATCATTGGCCAGTTTTCCAATATCATGTTCAGCAAAAATACCTTCTTTCAATTTAGCCTCAGGCAAACCCGGTAACTTTCTGTAGAAATACATTAAATGGGCTCTATCTTTTGATAGGACTTTGATAAACTTCCTCATTGCACCGAGCGTAATATGAAGAGGTGGTAGGAGCACTTGATCTGGATCCACCAAGCCAGGTCTGATGATGTGTTTGTCTCCAAGCTGTCCCTTTTTTTCTAGCTGGCTGTTCCTTCTAAATTCGATGTTAGTTCTTGGCTCTGCTGTCCCACTCCCATGGATAGTTGGTATGCCCTGACTGATGACTCAATAAGAGACACAGAACTTTCATGTAATTGCCTTCACTACACTATTGGCACGTAGACTTATCTTGCTCAACTGGAAGAATCCTAACTCTCCTATTTTAGGTCAGTGGGTAACTGGTGTTATATACTATTTGAAACTGGAAAAAATTAAATTCTCACTTAAAGGATCTGTACAAAACCTTTTCAAAACCTGGCAGGATATTGTGGACACTTTTTGTGACTGAAGACAGAGAAGAAAATTAAAATTAGTAAAAACCTTTTTATTGATACATACCAGACAAGGGTAAAATGACAGAGAAACACAGTCCTAGGACACCGCGCTTCATCTGCCTCGAGCGCAGATATCCTTGCTCTTTTATACCTTTCTAATCTCCTGATCGTTGACCACGTAAGCAATAAAAATAGCGTCCTGACTCATTGTATTTTTCCAATTTTGTAAAGTCATTACCCTAAAGGTATATTTTCTTGTCACACACATCATTAAAAGAAAACTTCCAGAAAGTATACATGCTTTTTGTCACGTACGCAAAACACAAACAAGTTTGATCATTCTGTTCTATTTTCTGTACTTACACACATACATTTTGTTCAATTACATCATTTTATGTTTTTACACTCCTCCCTTTTTGAACAAAATGATGTGGGCAATATAATTAAATTGAAATGGTTGATGAAGGGGAAGGGGGGGGAAAGGGGATGGGGAGGAGAAAATGGAAGAAGCTATACGAGACATGTGCTCCTCGTGTAGCATATATGCCCTTTCCATTGAGGCGGTAAAGTACTTAGATAGAGATCACCACCCATCCTTGGGTAGCCCGAGAGGGTGCGGGTAACAGCCAATAGAAAAAGTATTTTTAAGATAGCCATTTCTTGCAATGCGATGCGTGGATCCAGGCAGGCAGTCCTTCAACCTTCACGGCGTGTGGTGTGGACAGAAGAATTTGGAATGGTCCTCTCCACCTAGGCTGATGCCAGTGTTTCCTCCGAGTATCTCGAACCAGGATCCAGGTGCCCAAGGAAATTGGTAAATCCTTGGAAAGGGGGCTGGTCCTCCAGGCTTGATTAACCTGCTGGTGGATTTCCTTCAACGAGGTTCGCAAACCTGCAAGACTAGAGAGAAGATCATTGTCCACAGTATGCAAATTCACATTTCCTACAATCGTCCGGTCAGAATCTCAAACGGCGATAGTCCCAGTTGTCGGTGTGTCCGTCCCCTTAGTCCCATTAAAGCTAAGGGTAGTGCATCCGGCCATGATAAATTAGTTTGTTCACAAATTTTTGCGAGTTTAGCTTTTAAAGTGCCATTGCATCGTTCTACGATGCCTCCGCTTTGGGGATGGTATTTACAATAATGGTGCACATTAATTTGGAGCCAGGTGGTTAATTCATTTATAACGGAGTTCACAAAATGAGTGCCATTATCTGTTTGTAACTTTTGAGGGATACCCCATCTTGGAATAATCTCTTTAATTAGTGCTTTAGCTACTGTTTTGGCATCGTTGTGTTTTGAAGGGAAAGCCTCTACCCATCGGGAGAACACATCGACAATCACAAGACAATATCGGTACCCTTTAGACGGGGTTAGTTCAATGAAATCCATTTGGAGGTGTTCAAACGGACCCATTGGATTAGGGGTAACGGCGGGACTTACCTGGGTACCTTTTCCCACATTAAACTTTTGACATATTGCACAGCATCTGCAAAATTGCTCTGCATATGTAGAGAAACCTACAGCTTCCCAATGTTTTTCAACATCTCGAACCATGGCATCTCTACCTGCGTGATCGAGGCCATGGGCGATTTTTTGCCATTCCTGGGAAAGAGGCTTTTGGGAGAAAAGGTTTGTTAGTGTGTTTATGAGTCCAGACTCCATCAGAGAGGGACCCTTCTTTGGACCATTTTCTCCTTTCGATATCCGTGGCTGCACTCTGTAAAGAAATAATTTGATTATCAGGGTCCTGGTCATTTCTCTGTTGGAATAAAGAAATTGGTGTGTTATTATATGCAGCCTCTTTAGCAAAGTGGTCAGCTAATTCATTTCCTTTGCTAACAGGATCCTGTTTTCCTGTGTGAGCTATCATTTAACAATCGCTAGCTTCGATGGTTTGGTTATGGCTTCTAAAAGGGATTCGATCAATTTCTGATGTTGGATGGGTTTGCCAGTACTGGTCTTAAATCCCCTTAGTTTCCATAATGCTCCATGATCATGGCAGACTCCAAAAGCATACCTGGAATCTGTATAAATTGTTACGATCTTCCCTTCGGACAGCTGACATGCTCGAGTGAGTTCTACGAGTTCAGCTGCTTGTGCACTTAAGCTTGATGAAATTCGATTTGCTTCCAGCAGGCGGTCCCCTTGGACCACTGCGTAACTGGTTGAGGGTGCTCCATTTTTCAATCGCAAGGAACATCCATCCACAAAAATCATTTCTCCAGTTTCTAAAGGTGTTTCCTGTAGATCTACTCTAGGTTTTACAACCTTTGCTATTTCGTTATGGCAATTATGTGGTTCTCCTTCGTTGTTAATTGGGAGAAGAGTGGCTGGATTTAAAGTGGAGCATCTTTCAATTGTAACATTTGACAAAGTACAGAGTACATTCTGATAGTGTATTGCCCTAGCAGTAGTGAGATGTGAAGTTTTGGCTTGTACTAGGATAGAATGTACAGCGTGAGGCACTTTAACTGTTAGGGGGCTCATGAGAACTACATCCGTGCTTGCTAATACAGCTTCTGTTGTTGCAGCCACAGCACGAAGACACGGAGGAAGTGCTGCGGCCACTGGATCCAGTTTTTTAGAAAAATAAGCCACCGGTCTTTGTTTATCTCCATGTTGTTGCGTCAGTACTGCATTCATAAATCCCTGCTTTTCGTCCACGAACAAAGTGAATGGACGAGAATGATCAGGCAAACCTAGCGCGGGGCGCAGATAGAAGAGCAGCTTTGAGGTCACAGAGAGCCTTCTCAGCCTGTTCATTCCATTGGACCTGGCCAGAAAGGAGGATGCCAGGAGTATTAGCCAATTGTTGCAACGGCTGTGCTCTTTCAGTAAAATTTAGAACCCACTGTCTGCAGTAGCCCAGAATACCTAAAACAGACATAACCTGTTGTTTTGTGACCGGTCTAGGAAGATTTTGGATGGCTGTAATGCGATCGCTAGAGAGAGCTCTTGTTCCATACGTAATGTCATGACCTAGATATTTAGCTGCAGCTTAACTTTTAGACACTTTATGGCCATTTTTCCCCCAGAAACAGCAACAATTTCTGGGTATCTTTTGTACAATTTTCTTCCGTAGCGCTACATATCATTTCCATCTACATACTGTATCAATGTACTACCTCTTTCCGGCCAAAAGCCTTCTAAATTTTGGGCAAGAGCTTGTCCATAAACACAAGGGGCTTCAGTGTATCCCTGAGGCATGACGGTCTATGTCCAACGGCGGTACCGCGTTTGACGAGATCGGGATGTACGGCGGAGATGCCAGCCTCTGCTTCGGGAGACAGAGGATATTGGGCACGGTGCGGGCGGAAGGAGGATTTCGGGTGGATCACCAGAGGCTCACAATGGGCTATCCTTCCATAATCATTCTTTCCCTGGGACCATAGTGAATCAGGGAGCATAGAGAGCCAAGAAGGGAAAGTGGTTTGTAATGAACAAGCAAAAGAGGAAGGACGGCACAAAGCGCGATGTACTAAAAAATCAGTTGGAAACACCACTTTAGTTATTAAATGGTCAGAAGTATCAAAAATACCTGGAGTAACTTGTAACCAGTCTGTTCTTTCAAGGCATTTTTCCACCCATGGCCCTATTTCCCCCCATTTAATAGTGCGTGATTTAGCTAAGGAAATATGAGGCACTGTGCCGCCAAGATAATATATGTGCTGTGAGCATGTAAGATGAACAGAAGCAGCTGCCTTTGTGGATGAAATAAAAACACAGGAGATGTGAAGGGTTTCGGGGCAAGTACCAGAAGTAAGGAAAGATTCTAGCCAGGGGGTGTCTACTTCTATAGGGAAGTATTGGGCAGTACAGTGTAAAATGTCAGGGGCCTGTAAATTGGGAAAAAAACAAGGGGAAAAAAAATGTAGGGCTTTGAGGAGAATGGTGTGTGGGGAAATATCTAAAGTCCAAGCTGCAAAAGAGGGTTTGGGGTAAGGGGTAATTTGACACAACAACTTGGGGGTTGAACAGAAAAAACCTTTGTCAGTCATAGAAATAGAAAGAGAAAGTTTTGTCATGAGATCTCTTCCTAAAAGGTTAACTGGACAAAGCTGATTCAAAAGAAAACGATGCAGTAAGGTATGTCCGCCAGGACGTGACTGGACTTGAAGAGGTTTTGATACTTGAAGAAGGTGAGGTTGTCCAGAAGCAGTAAGCACAGTAACAGTTTCGTTCGAGGCAGGGACCTTTGCCAGCGAGAGGGTAGATCGAGTGGCACCAGTGTCGATTAAGAAAATAGTCTCAGTGCCATCAACGAACAATGTCAGTAAAGGATCAGTCTCTGAATTATGGGTGAGCAAAGGTAGTTGAAAAGAGTGGCTGGAGGTCCCAGCGTTTTCCTATGGCCAGTATGGTTGGTCAGGGGTGTCAGAAAAAACAGGTGGAATAAGGGGAGGTGGGGGCTGTTGCTGTCTGTGAGGGCACTCCCGACGAAAATGTCCAGTTTCACCACAGGCGTAGCAAGAGAAGGAATTAGCATTGGAATTTAAGGGAGAGGGAATAAAAGGATTCTTATTGTGGTCAACAGGAGGAGCTCTAAAACCACCTCGTCCTCTTCCTCGTCCTCGTCCCCTTCCTCTAAAGCCATATCCTCGACCTTGGTCAGGAGCATTCCTGGTATAATAGTTCATCTGTGCTGCCAATAATTTGGCATGAGAGTCCGATTCCTTCTGCTTAGTTTGTTTTTCGGCATGTTCAGCATGTCGTTTGACTTCATCAAACGTGGCACTTTCCCACTCAATACAGGAAGTGCGGACCTTGTTTTGTATATCAAGGCGCAAACCGGAAACAAAAGGTGGAACTGCAGCTCGGGTGCGGTCATCAGCATTTCCCAAGCCCGAGTGATTAGCCATAAGGTCTTGAATCCTATGTGCCCATTCATCAACCGTTTCGTCTCTCTTTTGTTTTGCAGCAGAAATAAGGGACCAGTCCGTTCCTTTTTTATATTTTTCTGCAATATTTTGTCTCAACGCCTCCCATTGTGGGTTAAATTCGCCTTCTCCACCTATCCCCTGTCCTCGAGTTAAAGCTGGGTTCCATACCCATGGAACGTCATTGCGGACACCCCTGCTAACAGTGGCCCATGTGGTCCCAAGCTTTCGACGAAGTACCTGGGTCCATTCAGCAGCGTTAGGCTTATACATGCTATCTAACTGATCAAGTTGTTCAACAAATTTTAGTCCTCCTACTTCCTTTGGATCTGGAAGTGCATTCACGACATCTTTTAGTTCTTGGATGTCCCAGTTCCGATTTATCATAACTGTTGTGGGATTTTGGGGTCCGGCTGGATGGGCAGGGTTATAATGGGGATTGGGAACTTCTATTAAAGGGCAAGTAAGTAAAGGTGAAGGATCAGAAGAGAAAAAAGTTGGAGCTGGTTTGTGACTTCGAGTGCATTTGGAGACGGGGGTTTGTCTAGTACAGGGTGGGTCATCACGATGGGTAGAGGGGTCATAGTGATCTGTGCCTGGGGAATCATCAGGGGAAACTTCTGCTAGTTGTAGTGCAGGGGGGGCAGTCGGAATGGGGATAGAGGAGGGGATAATGGAGGTGCCTGAGGTTGGTACTGAGGAGGGGAAAAATAATAGGATAAAGGGGGTCTTTATTTGGATTATTCTTCCTTTTCCTCCCATCTGCCTGTGGTTCAGTGCCTATCTGAACTTTCTGTAATGTAATTAGTAATTCCTCTTTCTCCTTTTTAGCCTTTCCCTCATTTGCCCGCAACAATTCATTCTGTTTCTGTACTGCTTCTAAATTTCTGTCTTTTATTACTAATTCCCATCTATCGAACATATCCATTCGATACGGTCCACTATTATAACAACCCTGCTTATTCCTACACAGGATCTTCCTGACTTCCTGTATTTCACTTACATCTCCTGTCCCCTCTATCGGCCAACGCCCACCACTCTGTCTATTCCGTTTCTTACATGCCTTCTTGAAATCTAAACCTGTCTTCTTTTCTATTAATTTTCTAGGAGACCCATTTTTACGGGGCGTCTGTTGATCCTCCGAAAATAATTCTTCCAGCATTAATGATTTTGATCCCCCTGTGCGGCGATTAACAGGCTTACTGTTATAAGTTCCCATTATGTCCCCTTGCCCTCCCGGGTTCTGTATTTAATTTTCCAACTATATACTGATTCGCCTAATCCCTTGTCCGTATGAATCAGCGAGGTATTAAGTGTGCCACTCACTGTTCCCTTACTGTTCCCTTCTTTTTCCCAAGGGGAGACACCTAACTATCGGTCCTTTCCCAGTTCCCAGGAGAACACGGTATTGTTGCTTATTCCGTATGTAGATTTATTTATTCCGTTCCTAACAGCAATCCTGCAATCTGTGCTCTTTTTCGGTTTATATTTCCATACATATATATATATACCACCCCGTTACTCGTCCCGTTAGCCTGTCCGCTCACATCCCCGGATTCCAGCTCAGGTGACTTCGTGTCCGATTCGGTTCAGCAGAATACTACATCAATACGTCCAGCCGAGTCTAGGATATGGGTGAGGCCAGTATCCTTACGTCAGACCTTTCGTATGCGTCAAACTGCTTGGGTCAAGTCTCCATCACCTTAAGCAACCCGTTGAGATATGAGTATGACTAGACGGTCAACAGGAAACTCGCCCTCCCGTTATTTAGAAAATAAAAAATGTTCGGAAATCCCCCGGTGCTTACCCCAGCCTGGAAGTGTGCAAGCTCTGTCTGGAAATCCGTTCAGTCACTGTGGATGTAGCAAAGAGGAGACCAGGGGCTCCTCACGCAAGAACTGTTTCGGGACAGGGCAGTCCTAACTTTTGCCGGAGCTGCATGCTCTGCTGCCGGAGATCTCAAGTTGACGGCAGTCCGCTGGTAAGACGGATCACTGAAATGGTCTCGCTGGAGGAGTCGACCGGCCGTTTCTTGCCCCACGTCCGGGCGCCAAAAACTGTGGACACTTTTTGTGACTGAAGACAGAGAAGAAAATTAAAATTAGTAAAAACCTTTTTATTGATACATACCAGACAAGGGTAAAATGACAGAGAAACACAGTCCTAGGACACCGCGCTTCATCTGCCTCGAGCGCAGATATCCTTGCTCTTTTATACCTTTCTAATCTCCTGATCGTTGACCACGTAAGCAATAAAAATAGCGTCCTGACTCATTGTATTTTTCCAATTTTGTAAAGTCATTACCCTAAAGGTATATTTTCTTGTCACACACATCATTAAAAGAAAACTTCCAGAAAGTATACATGCTTTTTGTCACGTACGCAAAACACAAACAAGTTTGATCATTCTGTTCTATTTTCTGTACTTACACACATACATTTTGTTCAATTACATCATTTTATGTTTTTACAATATAATCAATAACATTTTAGAATAAGCATTTTAATTGAGGAAGCAGATTCCCTCCTCTTTTTTATTTTATTTATTTTTATTAATTTATCAATTTATCTATTTACTTATTTTTACTAGTTTAAAGTTTTACTCTGCTGGCCTAGCTCTCTTTCTCATGGGTGGGGATTGATTTGTTTCTAACCTATTTTCGTAAAACTTGACTTGTTTGTATGGAATGTTCGTTGATTTTAATAAAATCAATAAAATGCAAAAAAAAAAGAACTTTCATGTCTCCTACATATGAACCATTTGCAGTTCATATTTTTGAAAAGATTTTCATAGTTCTCATAGGTTTCTTTCAAGTGCACAGCATGAATAATAGGTTTTTTTTTGTTCTTTATTTTGCCTTACACAATTTCTTGTATTAGGAATTTGTTAGTTTTCGCATACCCTTGGGGTCAGAGCACAGGGTCAGCCATTGTACAGCGCCCCTGGAGCAATTACAGGTTAAGGGTCTTGCTCAAGGGCCCAGCAGAGTAGGATCTCTTTTGGCAGTGACGGGGATTTGAACCGGCAGCCTTCTGGATTCCAGCGCAGATCCTTAGCCTCAGAGCCACCACTTGCATATCTAACACCATTATGAAGAGATGATCCTTTTAGGCTTCTTTTAGATCCATCCATCCATCCATTTTCCAACCCGCTGAATCCGAACACAGGGTCACGGGGGTCTGCTGTAGTCAATCCCAGCCAACACAGGGCACAAGGCAGGAACCAATCCCAGGCAGGGTGTCAACCCACCGCAGGCTTCTTTTAGATGAATCTATAAATATTCTCCATTCTTCTACATTGTAATTATTGAATTTTAAACAAATATGTTTAATCAATACATGATAATTTTTACAATTTAACATGAGCATATACAGTACTTAAATGAAGTTGTAACCATGGGTTGCCCTGCGGTGGGTTGGTGCCCTGCCCATGGTTTGTTTCCTGCCTTGCGCCCTGTGCTGGCTGGGATTGGCTCCAGCAGACCCCCGTGACCCTGTGTTCATATTCAGTGGGTTGGAAAATGGATGGATGGATGGTAACAATGGGTGACTAAAAGCATAAGGAAAAGAACTGAAGGTAACTAAAGGGTTAACTAAATGCAGCTTAAAGTTTTGGCATGAGAGGCTTTTGCCTCATCTAGAGGAGCCACCAACATAGTTGCTAAGGTTAAATGAAGTAAATGAGTAATGAACACCTCCTTAAAAAGCGAAAACAAGCGAGTGAGAAAACCCAAACAGAGGTGATACGAACAATAGGAAAACCCGTAGGACACCCTCATTAACTAAACAATGTTTACAATAATGGAAGAATCAACATGTACACAAAGTTACTGGTGGCTGTAGTTGATTGGCTACGATGATAGAATTCTATGTATTAAGAGTCAGATGACGTGATGTATTAAATAAGGTAATGGTAATAGAAATGAATAAAATGGAAGGAATTGTATTAATGATTGCTCACTCCATGGACTGAGACATTTGTGCACATCTACGTGCAAATAAAGAATTGTTCTACATTTTTGTCTGGTCTCTGAGAATAATTTATTCAGATATACAGGAAAGTCTTTTCACAACATAATCTCTGCCAAGTTTCTGTTTTAGGCCACTTATGTCAGTGCAGTAAACTAAGGATCCATCTTTCTTGAAGTATCCTGCTGACTTTTCTTATCTGTTTTGATACCAAAAGAAAGTTGTGTTTGGATGGATGCGTTTTTATCTTTAAGGGCTTCCCATTGCTGCTTACCTGCTGCTCTAATTCATTGTGTTCAATTCCAGCTACATTCTGACCTTATTATCGAAAAAAATCTGTTTTGCTTTATTCATGTATTTTAATATTAGAAAGTATTAAATTCAAACAAATAATCATTAAAAATATTGATACAGTGGAACCTCGAACCAAAAAGTTCGCCAAACTTTTGCATCTGTTCACGACCACACACTCGGTATACGAAGAAGACAGTTTCCCTTTCAGTTTGTATGTGTTCAGTCTCTCCCTGTGCATTTCCTGTGCAGCGAGCAAGAGAGAGAGAGCGCACCACACACACACACAAACACACACACACACAGGCAGCTCGAGAGAGAGAGCTGGATGCATAAGGTAGGAAGGCAGTTAAAGAATGCACTGGGCTTGGTTTTGTTTTCACTTCTGTTTACAGCGATCAGTTTGTAGCGTGCATTGTTGCAATGTTACTTTTCTTGGTGGTTTATTAAATTATGGATTTTTTCATATGTTCATTTTTTTCCCTGTGCTTAAAACTCATTAAAAAAAGTGTTTTTAGCTAGCGGTTGGTAGCGCTGTAGCGCAAACTATTGCAGTGTTAGTTTTCTCTGTTGTTCAAGGTTTTCTCAGTTTTATTCAATGTTTTTACATTTAGTTTTCTATTACGCTGTGCATTCTATGGTTTAATTAACTATATTTGTGCTAAAAACTTAAAAAAATATATATACTTGTATATTTACATACAGTTCGTATGGTCTGGAACAGATTAATTGTATTTACATACAATCCTATGGGGGAAATTACTTCGGTTCACGACCAAATCGGGTTATGACCAGAGTTTTGGAACGAATTATGGTTGTGAACCGAGGTTCCACTGTATTTAACTCATTATAGCCTTTTGATGCAAAGCAATTAAAAAAAGCTATGACTGACAGCAGAAAAATGTACTTTGTGAAACAAAATTACATTATATGTGGCAAAAAAAATATATAAAAATCACATGAAATAATCAAATCACATTTTTTCAATGAAGACACTTATGGAATAAAATCCCATCTCTAGGACATGTGGAAACCCAGGCTGCTATCGTAAATGACGATTGTGCGATGATTGCTCATATTAGATCAATTCTGCTTAGTTTACGGAAGTGGAGGTTAAGAGGTGACTTGATTGGAAGGTTCAGAATTATGAAGGAATGAGTATGGTGGTGTCAACCGTTACTTTAAATTGAGTTCTTCAACAAGGGGTCACAAACTGAAGATGATTAAGGGCAAATTTCACACAAGTGTGAAAAGGTTTTTCACACAGAGAACTATACTACTCTGTTGGGCCCTTGAACATGGCCCTTAACCTGAAAATTGTTCCAAAGGTCTTGCAAAAAGACAGTTTCCCTTCGGGAATTAATACAGTGTAAGAAATACAAAATACCAAAATAAATACTTGGAATACATTACCAAGGAGTGTGTATAAAACTTGTTTATGGTTGGAAATCTGCTAATCTATTTCTTACACAATAATTGGGATTTATAAAATACCAATTTGGTGTGAAAATTGGACTAAAGTTAAAGAAAATGTCGACCATCTGTAAATCCTATGCAGATTTGTTTGGTTTGGCATTTTAGTGAGTTCAGGTGGCAGGACAATGAAGAGATAGAGAGGTTGGGAGCAGGCGCTGATAGAGTGTTGCTGCACCAACCAGACAACGAACCACCTGGACTGGGACCCGCGTGTAGCAGGTGACATCTCAGCACTACACTGGAACAGCGTGTGGTTTTTTATAATGGCTGGAGTGCCAATCCTACCACCAAACTCCAGGTTTTCCCTGTAAGATGGAGAACCTGCTTGCAGGGCTGGATGCAGATTAATGTCATACCCAATTGCGGGTTAAGGGCCTTGTGCAAGGGCCCAACAAATTGGGATCACCTCTGGCATTTACAGAATTCAAACCGGTAACCTTCCAAGTGCTGGCATAGATCCCTAGCCTCAGAGCCACCACACCGCCAATGATGTGAACAGAAAATCTCATTTCATTGAGCATATCAGTAATGAGTCAGTCACATTCTAATGGCCATCCAACCATCCATTTAGTTAACCCGATTATTTTAAACTTGTAAATGCTAAAGAGGAATCACGTGATTTCTGTATGACGGTCCTGTAATATTGGCCACAATTCAGAACACAACTTCTAGAGGATGGGTCTAGAACATTTAGGCTTATAAGTCAGTCATAATCATGAAAACAGACACAAATACCATTAATGATATTAAAATGAAAGAAAATGTTGTGTTTTTACAGTAAGTTTGTTTTGTCATCGTATTTTAGTTGTGGCAAAATAAGCACTTTCTTATTTTCAGAAGTTAGAAAATGTACGCATAGCATAACATTTGGGTGTGATTTAGTTAACTGATTTGAAAGCTAGAGCCTTTTCTATTATTTATTTGCTTCATCAAATAGTCAGGTATCTCATTTTTGTTTCTTAAGTATTTTGACACAGTGTGATGTGTGTGGTGGATTTACTTAAACCATCACGCCATCTGAGGCAGGCATAAGCTGCAGCCACGCGTTACCATTATCAATCTCTCATTGCTGACTGCCGAGGAACTTTTTACAGACATTAATGTCTTTCAGTATGTAATGAAGGAAAATACTGTAGACAAAAAAATACAAGTTGAAGTAACCTCTCTGAAAATTGTACAGAGTATTTCTCTATCTGATTTAAGAACTGGTGATGTGCAAGTGAGAGTTGCTTTGGCCAGGACAGATCATACTGTAGTATTCATTGATCCATCCATTAGGGCGGGGGACAGATGGAGCCGATCCTAGCAAGTCACAGGCACAGGCAGGAACAACCTCTGGACAGGGCGCCAGTGTAATGAAGGGTGAACACACACATAATATCAGGACCAATTTAGCATTGCCAATTCACCTAACCTGCATGTCTTTAGAGTGTGGGAGGAAACTGCAGCAAACCCATGCAGACCCACAAGCAAACTCCACACAGGGAACACCCAGGATGCGATTCCCACACTCCCTTACAACAAGGCAGCAACAGTATCTCTGTGTCACTGCATAACTAATTCATTTATTAACATATTTACATTAACTATAGACTCAAAAAATGATACCCTTGACTTGAAACTTATTTAGTAACATAGTGCAGATGTTAATGGGGGAGCAGATCTCCCTGGCCACCCTTTGAACTCCACCAAATACCAGTAATACCTCAAGTTCACATTCACCAAGTTTCATTTTCTGTGTTCTTCCATTGTTTGAAAGTAAGGATGTCACTCAGGAACATCGCCAAATTTAAATGGTGATTAGGTCATGAATATTCAAAAAGGGGGTTGTTGAAAGCCATATATGGTTACTGGCGGAAGATGACGGGGGTGGCTGGAAGCGCCTGCATGAGCGCATAGTTTTAAGTCGATCTGAGATTTCAAAAGCCACTTGGTAAGGGACCTGGCATATGCATGGTTTTATAGTCGTTCAAATCTGTTTTGTTTTTTTTTGTGCACACCCAGTGTAAGCCGAATATTAGTATGGAATCTAAGCAAGGTTTTAAACACGAGACCCTAGGACTTAAGGAAATTTTAAAACTTGATATGATGATATTTTTAAGAATTTAGGTGACTAGGGATTGAAGAGGCTTATTAGGTTGAATGGCCGTTTCTTGTCAGAATTCTTCAAATGTTATTCTAATTTAAAGATGCCACTTAACCTGATATGCAAATCCAAACCATCCTGGTGCCCTGATTGCATAGCAGGAGGGAAAAATAATAAACAATACACCATTTTAACATTCTGAGTAGTAAAATAATATTTTTAAAATTAAGGTATAATGCAGATAAGCACATTTCGACCCAAAACCTCCTGGTACAGTAATTAAATTATATAAAATAATTTGATTTTTATTTAGGATTATGTTCATTCTTAATGCATTATATTAAAATAAGCAACACATCTACATTTGTCCATTAAACAATGTAATCTCCACTGTAGATCCCCTTTAAACGTCTATAATACATTAGCAGTAGGTGTGTTACTAAGGAGTTCACTAGTAGTATTGGTAGCATTAGTGCTTCACAGCTCCAGGAACCAGGGTTCAACACTCATTGTTAATGCAGAGTTGTAGGGTCTGCATGTGCCTTTTCCAGGTTCTTCAACATCTTATCATATCCAGAGAAATGCAGTTTAAGTTATTTGGAGGTTCTAATTTGCTATGAGTGTGAGAGAGTTGTAGGAAAATGTAAAAATGACAAATGCATTGCGGTTAACCAATCAAGTAATTCAGGTAATACTTGAGACATTTCAGTAAGGTTCCCACTTTATTCTCCTTATGTTTCTCTATAGATGAAGGCTCCTGACAGGTGTCCCAGTTCACAACATCATGTGACGTCTCCCACAGAAGCACAGTGAAAAACCCCTAAGTCCAAGTAGAGGGGCACCAGATACCTCAGACTATACTTTCTCTTCTTCTCAGATAAAGATTAGAAGACTGAAAAAAGGAAACCATGCCTATGAATGTCAAGGAAGCCACCCACACCAGGATCGACCCTGTGAGGTCTCCAGAAGGAGCAGTCAGGTCTGCTTCTACAGGTCATGTGATCCAGAACAGCTGCATAAAAGGGTGCACTGAAAGAGAATTAGACAGTTTTGGTTTGGTCACCAGAAGACTGGAAACTCCACCCTTTAACAGAGGCAAGATTTGCCTTTTGTTGGACCAGGTCCATAAAAATAAAGTGGTCCAGAAGAGATGGTCTACAGAAGGACTTCTGGCAAACAGAGATTAAATTGCTGATGAAGCCCAGGAGTCTGAACATGCTGTAATACAGTCCTCCACTGCCTTTCCATTGTATCAGTATCCCATCCGGGAAAAGTCCCACCAACCATCCCAGCAAGGTCACCCTTCCATCCATGAGTTATGTACAGTAGAGTTTATATATACTGTATATGGTGACTGATGTAACGGTGGATTCGCTGTCATTGATGGCAACGGCAGCGGTTGCTCAAGATGATGGCCCCTCTGCCCTGTATTCCTACCATGTTATGCCAGCTGCTGTGCACTGATACTTGACAATATATCATATAGTATATAGCATATACTATTGGGGTCCCTGGAGGAACCCTGTTTAATGTTCAAGGTGTCATTAGCACAATAATAAAGAAAAAAACACAAAACAAACTTCAAGTTAAATCTTCTTCTTATCAGCAGCTCCATTCTTCCCAGAAGCTGGTTGGCAAATGAACCCCACCTTCCGGTGTGGCATCTGGTTATATATACTCTGAACCAGAGGGGGCTTGGCATGCATGGGTGGAAGTGACATCACGTGCCTTCCTGTGGCTTATCCTCCATTCCAGATAAGAAAATAGATGCATGGTTAGTGGTTGCACTACACCCTCAATTTTACAGCCATGTTTCTATTCTCTAGCATACGTGAGACACTCCCGAGGGCCACAGGAGTGACAGTATATATTATGTAAGAAGTGAAATGATTGTGAGGTAGAAAAGGGTTGGGGGTATCAGTCAGTAACTCCAAGTTATGGAACTTTGTATCGGAGAGTTGAAAAGTTAGGGGAAAAAAAACACTTGAGGGTGCTAAACAAGGTGGCATCAGCTGATGCAAAAGTAACACTGAGGAACTGGGCCACTTGTTGTCAGGCCACTGAACTGGGAACAGAAAAAGAGATGAAGGTATTGCTTACCTTGAAGATGTCCACAAAGGAATAAAAATGTTACATTTGTGAAATGAATAAAAAGCAGATCTGGCACTTATGACCTCCTCATTGCTGGAGAAAGATATATATTTTTTAGTATTATTAAGAATCTTCTAAGCTTATTGAGTCCTTGTAGAATTTTACTGTGAAATTAACTGTAAGATTTAGAGAAATAGCAAAGTACAATTTGTAGAGCATGGAGAATGCATCATAGCTGTAATGTACAATGCAATCGCTGAGAGACAAATGAATGTTAAGCGGCACACACAGCTTCTCTTACTCAGTGAGCGGCACATCTGCTGGACCCCCACCAAATGTCCGCCCCTCTCATTCCAGAGTTTTGGCTTTTATTAATCCAGTTTGAGATCTAGTCACAAATAGACCATTTGCTTGCTTATTATTTGCCCTAGACAAAAATTGAACAGGACTTTTTTGTTTGTCATAAAATGAGCATCCAGAAAAGAGGGAATGGATTCTTTGATACATTTAAAGAGTAACTGAAGAATTATTGAGTGGCAAATGTAAAAATGTCTTGTTCTTTTTCAACACACTTAAATATTTAAATATTCTCAGTAATTATTGTGGTCAACATAAACAACTGAAATTGATATTGTTTTGTTACAACATCATTTCTAATTTTCTTGAAAGACAAATCATATCCTTGTCATGTTGTGCTCAGGATACATTGAAATTAAAAAGCACCTAGCTCCAGCAAAAATGGAAATTTTTAGTGAGTTTGAATCAGTTTTTTATTCGTAGTTAGAAATTTTGTAGAAAAAGGTATGGTGGTTTTCATATGATGCTCTAATGATGCAGATAGAAACAGAATTATATATATATATATATATATATATATATATATATATATATATATATATATATATATATATATATATATATATATATATATATATATATTATATATATATATAGTATAGTGTAATATATTAATGGATGGAACGGTATCCCAGCTGAGATGGACTCCCTTCCCTTCCCTAGCTGGGAGGCCAGCATAATGAACTATGCAGAAGGGAAAAGCAACAGTACTAATATCACAGCAACGCTGAATGGGAATCACCTGCTCAGCTGGGATGCCAAAGGACAAAATGAATGGAGCGTCCAAACTGAGATAAGTAATCAAGACTTCCCCCGTCAGGAAACCACATACAGTATATGGAACAATGGGGGACTGCCTCTCACATGCAGAATGTTCCTCCATAAACTGGGTTACACCATCACTTAGGGTCAACCCCTGTATGGATGCCCACAGGTAAGCATGGGAGTTGTGGTGTCATAGGACTACCCTGTTGGGTTTCATAGGAGCTGACAGGGAGAGCTGTTTGGAAATGAAGGCTCTGGTTCAAGCAGTTGGGACCAGAAGTACTTCTGGGTTGGGGCTTAAACAAAAGCCCTCCACTTCACCTGGGTAAGTCAGTGTCCTGGCTGAGAATGCTCTTTGTCTTGTCTTTGCCATGTCTTCTGACACTTTGCATGGAAAAGCAAGACTCTCTTGGCACAATAGTTTAGGCCCTGAAATTCTCTTATCAGAAATGTGGCTTTTTTCTTCCTACATTGCTATCACAGAGCTTAAGCTTGGAAAAAGTGGATCTTAGCAGAGCATCCAGGTCCAAGGTTCTACAGACAGCAGCTTCCTAGCTCATAAAAGGTTCTTTCTTGCTCCAAAAAAAGCAGGCCAGTTTCCCACTCCAAAGTGACAGAAGACAAGAATGTAAGAATTCCTAAGAGAAGGTGTGGCCCCTGGTGACTGAAACAAGCCCCCTTCCAGTTACAGTTCTAGCATCTGCTTCTAGGTACATTATTTTCACCATTATTTGGCCATTCATTATTGTTATTTTTATGGAATGAAAGTAGATACTCTCTCTAAGAGACCAACTGCATCCACTTGAGTGATATGAAGATTAAAAAATAAAAAGACTGACTTTAGCACCTTTATGTTAGGTAGAATGCCAGTGGGGGGCTAGATGGTCTTTTGGCCTAGAACCCCTGCAAATTTTGTAATTTTTTTTTTCTTACAGCATCTCGCCCCTGGATTTTTTCTTTTTTGATTTTTCTTTCCTCCCTGGCCATCTGACCATAGGATCAGACTTATCTTAATGGACTTAATAAACTTACTGTATCTTCAAATTAGGATTCTGCTACTAGTATATTTGTATTATGTAAATACATATTAATTCTTTATGAATCATTTTTAGATATTATTTAGTTATATATTGTAAAAGACCAGCCTTGACACAGACGGACACGGATTCTGAATGTTCAAAACACACTCCCTTTATTGTGCAACACACAACACCAACACAGTGCACAAATCACCACACTGTACTCAGTCCTTTTCCTTCCTTCAGCCGCCTCCACTCCTCTCTCGCAAGCTCTGTCCTCTTCCACCCGACTCCAGCCTCTTGAATGGCGTGAAGCAGCCCCTTTTATCTAGGCCCGGATGTCCTCCAGGTGCTCTGTAATGGTCTTCTGGCAGCACTTCCTAGTGTGGCAGAAGTGCTGTCTTCCAGGGCTCCAGGACCGTCCAAGCACCACCTGGTGGTGGCCACTGATCCTCACAGGGTTGAGCTTCCCAGCTCCATCTCCGTGGCCCTGATGGAATCCAGGCGGGCTGCCCTCTTGCACCCACGAAAAGAGAGTGCCCCTCTCCCAGTTTGTTCTTCTTCCAGGCGTCCCAGTTTGGCAGGATCCCTGGTCATTTGCCACAGTATACTGTATATTTTGTTCTTTGTAGCTCATCTTTTATAGTGTGTAAAGCACTTTGAGCTAGATTCTTTGTATGAAAATGTGCTATAGAAATAAAAGCTTTAAAATGAATTGTCCTTCTAGGTCCTTATGTCTAAAGAAGTCCTTGCACACATATTAACGTATCCTTCTGTTATCAGATGAAACTTAAAAAGCAAGTTGAAAAATTTTGGTACAGCTGCCCAGCAATGTAAAATAAATGCAAGTAAAGGCAGGAAAACTGGCGTTCAGCCTCTCTGTTAAATCTGATCTCTGCTGACTGCATGGGATGGCAGCAGAATTTTACTTAGAAAAGGAATCAGGAGGTGAATTCTAACCAAGGTAATAAATGGTGAGTTGTAGCCATGAAACTAAATAACCAAGTATCTCTGGAACTGCATAGCAACTACCAACAAATGCCCCTCAATATGGCAGTGGCAATAAAAAATAAAACATAGCATCTTATTTTTAACATCATTAAAAATGTATCAAGTACCAACATTGACATGACCACAAAATTCTGTAACTTCTAAAACTCCTAAGACAAGGTCTTAATACATTTCTTTGAGGTAAAGAAGAATTCATAAATAATCAAAAACAAGAACTTGATTAAGAGATGATCTTTTCCACAAAGAAGGCTTTGTGTGCTATTGAAAGCCTTAGGAAATGGAGACATGCTTATTCTGTCCATAATCATGCACTGTGATGGCCTGGATATCCATTCATGGCTGGTGTCTCTCTTGTACCTGATGTTTCCACAATGTGCTCCAGATCCCTTTGACTCTGTAATAGGAAAGTTAGTATAGATAATGGATGGGGTGGACATTAATAATCCCAAAATAACTGCATTACTAATACTAAGTAGACATACTACACTACACAGGTATTGTCAGCTGCTTAAGAGGTAAGTAGGGCTAAGTTAGTTAGCTAAGGAGTGAAGGAGTGGACTAATGACAAATGAACTAATGTCAGTGAAATGAGAGCTTCTCTTCGTCTCTTCAAGACAAATTAGGGGAAGCGGTTTCAGGATTCAAAGTCAGTATCCTGGACATAAGAAGGTTACATGAGAATCTCGTAAATGTCCTCCAGACCAGTAGGTGGAAGCTACTCAGTTTCTGTGGTTTATAGACAAGGGCAAGCAGCACAGGAGCAGATCTGCACTAAAGACCTGCTTCTCTCTCATGATTTCAAGTCAAATATACCTCCACAACTCTTAATGCAGGCATTGACCATTGTTTTTTCTAAAGCCTTCTCATAGTTCCTGTTCCATATTTTCAGGAAGGTATCTTCTGGGGTGTCTGTTACCACCACAGTTAAAGCCATGCTGTTTGGATGCCTACCGTGTCTTAACTGACCCAGAGTGAAAGTTTTCATCCCATCCATGGTAAGTGTCTACTATTTCCAGGAATAGTGTCTGGCTTTTGGCCACCATGACCAACACAAAGAACATAAAGAGAATGAACTGGTGCAAATTATTTTTGTATCCTCTTGCTTGCTCTCTTTTCTTCTGATTGATTCATTCTGTACTGTTGTCACCAGACAGTTTATCAGTGTAATGAAATATGAGGTGGAGCGCAGCAGAGGAAAGGCCTACAAAGAAGCTACTTGTACTCAGGCATGACTAGCCTGGCGCGATAGGGCACTTGTCAGGCTTAGTCAGACGCCTCTTTAGTAACCTGATATCCAGCTGCACTCCCACGCCTTCATTTTGAGGTCAGAGTTCAGACAGAGTTTACAATGGACCTTTGTTCTGAAGGATGACTTTGTATCCTATACGCTACTTGGGAAGGATTCTGTTGCAGCTGAGCTTGTAATCAGAGGATAACTTTGTCTTCAAATTGAAGTGCTTCCGTTAATAAGAGGTCTTGTTATAAATGCTGTAGGTGTGCTTAAACACAACACCAAGGTCTGGAATGTCTATAGTATTTCATTCCAATCATGCTCTCTGACAGATTCCATTATTGAAGTAATTGTTTTATTGGGCCTCCCAGTTTCCTTGTTTTGGCTCATGTCAGCGTCACGCCAGAGGAGGATACATGACAGTTTCCTTGACACACATCCTCGATGGGTCTGCCTCTATGGAGATATTTGCCAACACCATTATCTCTGTGTCCTGACTACTGTTTCTGGTGGGAAAGGAGGTCTGGAGTAGAAATGCACTGTTGCTGTAGCCACATACTGTTTTGGTTCTCTGACTACCTCTGTAAAAATGGCCTGCACAAAAGCAGTGATGCTGACAGTGAGTTTATTTCCTTTAGTTCTTTGTTTATCCAGGAGAGTAGAAGTAGATTCCTTTATATCATCTGTACATTTAAACGTAGCCTAAGACGAGAGCACATTTGCAAATTTATCCACTTATTTACTTTCAAACTTTATTTTTTAGAAGAATTGCAATCGAGATTTCAGTGTTTTTTTGTTGTTTTTGCAGGATTTACATGTTTTGTGTTATCCCTCAACACGATTTGACCATTCCTGGCATGAGGTGGATGTCTTTCACGAACAGATCAACTAAATCTGGCTATAATGCCAACATGACAGGCCACATTCCAAGCCAAACCAAAGTCAAAACTGGGAAATCAAAAATGCCTGGCATACATTAATCAACACTCATAGTAAAAAAGTAATCCAGAAGTATTGTTAGAAAACCAAAGAGGAGAGGAGAGTAGAGGAGCACTCATTGATACAGCGCATTGCCGCACCCACCACATGACAAACCAACTCAGGATCCCAGATTAGGACCTGAGTGCAGCCAAGCGATGGGTAACACCTCAGCACCACACTAGTTCAGATGGAGTGGAACCAATGTGAGATTTTTTATGGTGGCTGGAGTGCCAATTCTGTCACCAACCCCCAGGTTTTCCCTGCAGGTTGGAGGGCCTATATGCAGGGCTGGATGCAGATTAACGTCATAACCAGGACAGAGCAAATACAGGAAAACCAAAGAGCTCCAGAAATATGCAATTTGAAGTGCACAATGCTGATATTTATATCATCTGTTGGGAAAAATTAGTATTTTAAATAAAAAAAAGTCAAGCTCTCGGTTACAAATAGCTCCATCTGCTGGATGTTCTTTATTATATCAAACCTGAAGGAGCCCTGTCAAGTGAACAAATGAGCTCTCTATGACAAGGCTAAGGATAAGGAATAAAGGAACAAAGTTACTGTCTTAAGTAAGTTAGGTTAATTTGCATGACACAGTCAAGAAACATATTAGTGTGTACCAATAAGCATACAGATAAATGGTATAATCTTTAACACACATATCTCTTAATATTATCTTAAGGTGCCAAAACAATTAAACAGATTAAAAGTCTCTGGCACACATTAAATGATACATTTTGTGATGCACTCAGACACATCATCAGTGATGTTACCCGGGGTCATAGTGTTTTTTTCATGTCCTTTGAACATCATACACTGCTGCCCAATTCCCCCAGTTTGTGTTTGAGCAACATTCTGATTCACTCTGTTTAATCTGCAGCCATTGTGAAGCCTTCCCTGCCTTCTTTGTTAAATTCTTGATTGCTTTGCTCTTAAGGGTGCCTGTTGTGCCCAGTTGACTACGGGTCTAGCAGAGAGATTTCCCAGGAAACCCTCTGCATCCTACCTCTATGGGCATACTCTGCACCCATCACCCTTGCTGCAGCATTCCTTATCAAGCCATGATACTTCACTCTCTTCTTTTTGTAACTCTTCTCCATCTTTTTCATCTTCTGTTTCTTAAAAGGAACTTCTTATGCATAAATTATTATACAGGACAAAATAAAAAGTACCAGTTGTCATTATTTCATCATTACCCTTGGTAACTGTGCTGGGTACAAATGGTACAGAATATCTTAGTTATGCAGAACAGGCACACCTGAAACAAATTTGCATGGAAATAATAAAACACACAAGAATAGTTTTTTTTTTTTTTTGCTACATTGTCACATCAGTAACATTGTATAGCTGTCACTTCTGGTTAACTTATTGTGGCAACACATTAATAACCACTAACAAAACTAACAAGATGGAGTTGCTGAAAGATTCCAAAATATTTCACCACCCTTTAAACACACTCAAATGTAAAAATTGATATAAGAATTGAAATCAGTGTCCTAAAAAGCCTTAATGGGAACCTAAAAGGCCAAAATAGTAATAAGGAACGTGAAAATCAAATTGAAAACAAATCCTTGTCATAACACTGGCACTCTAATTATAATTGTAATTACCCTTTTAATGATCTTGAAATGTTAGCATCCAACTAATATTGAACTGTTTTACAATTAATAATTTTTATTTTTCACCAAAAATAACTAAAGTTCCCTTTTAGGGCAAAAGTTATAGTAAAAGAAAATACCTATACATTTGAATATTTGATTTGTTTTTCCCCTCTAACTTCATTTTGAACTCACCATGAAGAAGGGTGGGAATGGATCACAAATCTATGGGCCCCTGTGCCTGACAAGACATTAGTCCCTCATCTCTCAACTACTGCAATCTGCCACAACCAGTCAGATAAAAGAGTCTTATTCAACAAAATGCCGAACTTTATTTGCATGTATAGGACACCATACACAACCTAATAACTTCATTATAGATGAAGAGACAGCACATTCTACAGTATTTACACAGAAATGATTTCATTGGTATTAGTGTGCTTTATGTGAATACAAAACCCTTCACATGCATTGCTTTCAACAATAAAGCACAAATACAGAAAACCTCCACTGATTGTTTGGTTGCCATCATTCCCCACACGTGATCACAAAAATCACAGCCACTAGTTCACAGTTACTGTTGTGCAGAGGAAACCAACCAGGCACATCCCAGGACTTAAGGACATGTCCTGCTCTGACAGACTCAGAGAATTAAACCTGTTTAACCTCAAGTAGAGGAGACAGCGTGGGAACACTAAACCAGGTCTTCAAAATCCTCAAAGGCATCGATAAAGTGGATCCAGTAGAATTCTTTTGAATAGGTGTTGAATCTCATACTTTAGGATGCCAGTGGAATTTAAGGAGAAGTGTACTTTGGACTGAAGCCCAGAAGAATTCTTTCCACAAAGAGTTGGAGGAATCTGAAACAAACTACTGAGAAATTAAATTGAAGCAGAAACCCTGACAACCTTTAAGAAGTGTCTGGATGAGATATTGGGGCAGCTTAGACGTTAGCTAAACATATCTGCTTGATAGACTGAACAATGGCCTCTTGATGTTTATCAAATTTCATACACTGCTGGTCAAAAGTTTCAGAACACCTCCATTTTTCCAGTTTATCTTCAAATTTAAACTGATGATATGCAATGAATGACATGGAAATTTCAAAATATTACAACTGGGCCTTCTTCAGGGAATAACAAATAGGTTACAACCTACAGATGTTCTATAGCAATTCAAGTAAATTAAGTCTTATAAGTTGAAGCAAACAATTAGCACAGGTGTCCCTGTTCTTGAAGATGTTGTGCTTTGAGGCGCCTGTGATCACGCAAGCTGGTGACCCTCAGAAACTTGTCTTCTGATTGGTTGTAACTTTGGGTCTTGCACATCTCTTTCTATCAGAGCTGATGGATGTTATCTTAGTCATAGCATTGTCAATGGCTGTGGCAGAATACTTGGATGATAATCGATCCATGACATTGGCTTAAAGTTTCACACTGGTGACGGCACATGATATGACTGTGTAACCATCTTAAAAAACTGGACTTTCGTTATGGTGTGACATGACGAAAAAAATGAACATGGCATTGTGATAAACAAAGATACAACAAACAGTAAAAATTTAATTCTAGTTATTTGTTTTATATAAAATAAAATACCATACAGTATTCTTCAATAAAACACATCCAAAAATATGTAACAAAACTTTAGAAAAAGTTTATTAAATGGTTAACACATTTTTTATTGATGACTACTTCGTAACATCAGCAAGATAATTATTGAACCACTCCACTGGCATACCAGAGGCTTTAATATCTCTCAGATGGTGCAGTGGAACACCATCGTCAGCAGAATCAAACATAGCAGTCAGTGTAATCAAGACAAGGAGACTGCAAAACCCCAAAATCTGCAGCGATCAGAAGATCACTGACAACTCTGACCAAGGCAGACTGAGCACTGTGGATAGCTTGAAAGTCTGACTGAAAGACTTCACGTACTTGATGGCACCACAAAGTGAACAGAGAAAAGGAGAGAAGGACCAGGAAGTAAACCCGCAACGATCTCCTGGGAAATCAATAGCATCCAACAAACCAAACGGACAAAAGGAATCAAAGTCGTAAGACAAGCAGATTTCTAAACTATAATTCATACGAGAACACTCACAGAGCTTTTTTTTACTTATCCACAAAGTGGGACAGTGCGTCATCTTTTATACAGTTGTATGAATTATGACAGTACTGACATCTTCTGGGGTAGCGCCTCAAATAATCTTGTATTATTTGTAGCAATGGAGCTACTAAATGGCGTCACCATAAGCCAAAAAAAAACAATATTATGGTAAAATAAAAGTAACAATGTCAAATAACAAACTTTTTATCACAGGTACAATACATCTTATTATGTTCTCCATGTTAAAAAGATACTTTAGAGAACTCACTGAACTCATGACAATATCAGTCATTAATATTCAATCTAATGTGTCGGGAGTGCAGGTTGGTGGTGGAGGTATAATAGTTTGGGGTGTATTTTCATGACACACGTTGTGTCTTCTGTGATTGTGTGAGTGTGTGTATGTGTGGAAGAGTGGACTGTGCAATGGACTGGTGCCCCATCCAAGCTTGGCATTTGGCATTTATTTCCCTGCAACTGAATCAAGCAGGTGTGAGAGCATCGTGCTACTGCTATGTTTTGTCTCTTGATACAAGGTGAGCAAAGTTTAAATGCTTAGTACAGCTGAATGTCATTACAGATTGATTGCTTCCATTCACGGAACCAACATATGCTTCTATAGGTGGATTCTTCAATTTTTGCTCACAAAGTCCATGAACTGTTCAGTATTATGGCAGAGAAGTCATAATAATAAGAGTCCATCCTTATTTACCTTATCTCAAGCAAATCAAGTGTCCAGTTCATTTTATAAAAGCAATGGCATACTATGGAGTCAATATGGGCTGGCATCCCCATGCTACACTGTTAACACCTTGTTGAACACATTTCCTGACAAAAAAGAGATAAATGTCCAATTACTCTATGTCCACACTACTGCGTTTTTAAAGTTGGCAAATGGGGAGACAAACTGTGTACTGGTGTGGAGTGGAAGGTTATTGGAGAAAGAAAGGAAAAAAATCACTTGAGAAAATGGTGCTATGATGTATTAATATCAAACAACAGGGGAAAAAATAGAACATCACCGTAAAATCTTGTTAGAGGCAGCTATGCTAATCAATTATTAAATCAAAAGATGAAAGAAGCTGCCATACAATTCCAAAATCTTTTATCTATAAACACTTGTGAGAGGAAAGAAAAGGGATGAATACATACGTGTGTGTATGTATGTGTGCCTGTGTTATTTAAGAACCCTAGAAAACTCATAAGAAATTCAATAATCAATGTAAACATTTACATGGACCCCCACACATTTAATGGCGCTCTCAGCTCTCACTATATAAGGTAAGCCTACGCGGAGTGAGACTTGAGGCAATGCTGACCCACTTTGAGGCTGATTAATTATTTAGTCCTTGAGTCGCATGCTTAACTGAAAGAATTGCATTGGAATGAACATAAATAAAATAAAATAAAATAAATAAAATAGCTGATGACACTGCTATCGTGGGCTGCATCAGGAATGGGCTGGAGAAGGAGTATAGGGACCTAATCAATGACTTTGTTAAATGGTGTGACTCAGACCACCTACAACTGAACACCAGCAAAACCAAGGAGCTGGTGGTGGATTTTAGGAGGCCCAGACCCCTCATAGACCCAGTGATCATCAAAGGTGACTGTGTGCAGAGGGTGCAGACCTATAAATATCTGGGAGTGCAGCTGGATGATAAATTAGACTGGACTGCCAATACTGATGCTCTGTGTAAGAAAGGACAAAGCCAACTATACTTACTTAGAAGGCTGGCGTCCTTCAACATCTGCAATAAGATGCTGCAGATGTTCTATCAGACAGTTGTGGCGAGCGCCCTCGTCTACGCGGTGGTGTGCTGGGGAGGCAGCATTAAGAAGAAAGACACCTCACGCCTGGACAAACTGGTGAGGAAGGCAGGCTCTATTGTTGGCATGGAGCTGGACAGTTTAACATCTGTGGCAGAGCGAAGGGCGCTCAGCACGCCCCTACCAATTATGGAGAATCCACTGCATCCACTAAATAGTATCATCTCCAGACAGAAGAGCAGCTTCAGCGACAGACTGCTGTCACTGTCCTGCTCCACTGACAGATTGAGGAGATCATTCCTCCCCCAAACTATGCGACTCTTCAATTCCACCCGGGGGGGTAAACGTTAACATTTAACATTATACAAAGTTATTGTCTGTTTTTCACCTGCATTATTATCAATCTTTAATTTAATATTATTTATTGTATCAGTATGCTGCTGCTGGATAATGTGAATTTCCCATTGGGATTAATAAAGTATCTATCTATCTATCTATCTATCTATCTATCTATCTATCTATCTATCTATCTATCTATCTATCTATCTATCTATCTATCTATCTATCTATCTATCTATCTATCTATCTATCTATCTATCTATCAATGAAGTTGCATGTAGTTTTAGAATGTCAGCTTCTTGATTTGAACTTTCAAAGTTGTGTCCATTTTGTGCAACCATTCTTGTCTTCTTCAAAGATCAGAAGGGGTGATAAGAGAATGATGGGAATTTATCACAATTGAGACAGCACATGTAGCAAAGCTTGTTGGAAATAACTGGCAATGTGTTTGCGTGAGACGATTAGAACAACAACAACAACAACAACATTTAGTTATGTAGCACATTTTCATACAAAAAGTAGCTCAAAGTGCTTTACATAATGAAGAAAATAAAAATAAAAGACAAAATAAGAAATTAAAATAAGACAACATTAAGTAACATAGAAAAGAGTAAGGTCCGATGGCCAGGGGGGACAGAAAAAACAAAAAAAAACTCCAGACGGCTGGAGAAAAAAATAAAATCTGCAGGGGTTCCAGGCCATGAGACCGCCCAGTCCCCTCTGGGCATTCTACCTAACATAAATGAAATAGTCCTCTTTGTTTTTAGGGTTCTCACGGAAGGACTTGATGATGATGGTCATCCAGACTTCTGGCTTTTAATCCATCACTGTTGGAACATCACGGTGCTTTGAGTAGATGTGCCACCACCAAAAGGACACCGGAAAAGGAAACAGAAGAGAGAGTAGGGGTTAGTACAGATTTTAGAGCCACCAAGAATAGTTATTATAATGAAGTGGATATACAGAGTATCAGGATTAAATTACAGTGAAGTTATGAGAAGGCCATGTTAAAATAATGTGTTTTCAGCAGTTTTTTTTTAAAGTGCTCCACTGTATTAGCCTGGCGAATTCCTATTGGCAGGCTATTCCAGATTGTAGGTGCATAACAGCAGAAGGCCGCCTCACCACTTCTTTTAAGTTTTGCTCTTGGAATTCTAAGGAGACACTCATTTGAGGATCTGAGGTTACGATTTGGAATATAAGGTGTCAGACATTCCGATATATAAGATGGGGCGAGATTATTTAAGGCTTTATAAACCATAAGCAGAATTTTAAAGTCAATCCTGAATGACACAGGTAACCAGTGTAGTGACATCAAAACTGGAGAAATGTGCTCGGATTTTCTTTTCCTGGTCAGGATTCTAGCAGCTACATTCTGCACTAGTTGCAAATGATTTATGTCTTATTTGGATATTCCTGAGAGGAGTGCATTACAGTAATCTAGCCGACTGAAAACAAAGGCGTGAACTAATTTCTCAGCATCTTTCAATGATATAAGAGGTCTAACTTTTGCTATGTTTCTTAAGTGAAAAAATGCTTTCCTAGTGATCTGATTAATATGCGATTTAAAATTCAGATTACAGTCAACAGTTACCCCTAAGCTTTTTACCTCCGTCTTGACTTTTAATACAAATGCATCCAGTTTATTTCTAATAGCCTCATTGTATCCATTATTGCCATTTACTAAGATTTCAGTTTTCTCTTTATTTAGCTTGAGAAAGTTACTATTCATCCATTCTGAAATACAAGTCAGACATTGTGTTAGTGAATCAAGAGAATCGGGGTCATCAGGTGCTATTGATAAATACAGCTGTGTGTCATTAGCATAGCTGTGGTGCCCTGAGATAATCTGACCTAACAGAAGCATGTAGATTGAGAAAAGCAGCGGACCCAGGATAGAGCCTTGTGGAACACCATATAGGATATCATGTGTCTTTGAGTTGTAATTACCACAACTAACAAAGAATTTTCTCCCTGCCAGGTAGGACTCAAACCAATTTAAGACACTGCCAGAGAAGCCAACCCATTGACTAAGGCTATTTCTAAGAAACTCATGTTGAATGTTGTCTCACCTCATAATACCAGGAACCTTCCTAAGCAGCCTATTAGAAGTGATGTGAATGACACAAAAGGCACACACTACAGCAGGGATTCCTAACCTGGGGAAAGATCTCTGGGGGTCTGTTAGCTTAGATGGGAAAATATCAACTTATTATCTTTATTTTCCCTAACCTCCAACTGAAATCTTACAATTCTTTTACTTACAAAGGTATGCAATAATCACAGTAGTATTAACTGTGGTCAGCAATAGAAATAACAGATATTTTCATATTACATTACAGTTGTTACATATCTTGAAAAATTGCTTACGCTCATCCGTACTTTGAAATTACTGCAGTTATTAGAGCAGTGATCGCAGTCATAGTCCTGCTGTGTACAGACTATTGGGCGACGTATTTGGCAAACTATCTGGCATCTCAGCGCCTAGTAGTCATTCAGTCACCAAATGGCAAAGTCAAGCATTCTCATTTTATTTGCCCAGTGATTGCATTACATCCAAGTGTTTCCCTGTCTACAACTATTTGTTAATAATTAAGTGGAAGGGGGTAAGTCATTTTTATTGTTTGTTAAAGTTTTACAAAACTGGTCAGTTTGAATGAAAATTTGTACCTTTTCGTAAATAGGTCTCTTTTAACAAGAACAGACACACTGGCTACGAGTGTAAACCAGGCCTGTTCAATCACATCTAATGCTTTAGATAACTGATAAACGTATGTTATTTAAACTTTTCGCTGCTATGTGCATGCTCACCGTGAATCTGTCAATCCATGCAATTGACGTCTATGTCTTTTTTTGTTGCTGATATTGCGACTTATAACCATCCGTGATCTTAGTGATTTCTGTAAATATTCACATGCATGATACATTTTTTCTTTTGACGCTAGGAAGGTTCTAAAAGCCATGCAACTTTACACACTAATTCCAGAAAAGTCTCTGAATTCCAGAAAGGACACAAATCCTTATCTGCTGTAATCCAAACGTCTATCCGAGAGTTAAAAGCCATTAAAAGTGTTAAAACTTGGGATACATTGAAAAACCTGCAATATTGTACTTACTTGTCATACAAATTTCTTGAATATCTTACACTGTACCTCAGTAACATACAGTACAAAAAACTTATTTATATGCAGATTTGTCAAACAAATTACTTAAAAACCCTATAATACAGTATATAGAGTTTTAAAAACTGTTAATGAAATCATATATTTTATTATAGATTTATTTATTTCAGTTTTTTTACTGACCCTATTTAAGTTGAAATGTCGAAGAAAAGGAACTATGATGATAATTATGTATTATTTGGTTTCACTTGCATATTAATGAATGTGACGGCACTCAAAAACCACAGTGTTTTTTGTGAGAAAAAATTCTTACTTGAAGCCAACAAAACTAAACAAGCATCTCACATCCGTCCATACTGAATGCAGTATGCATCCAAAAATGCAGGTTTTTTTTCGTTTGATGAAAGCTCAATTCAAAAAAGCAGGGAGACTTCCAAAACTTGGATTTGACATTTCACAAAAGATTTTCTTGGAGCATCCTATAAAGATGCTTACTGGATTGCTAAGCAAAAGAAATCCCCCACTATTAGAGAGACTTTAGTAAAGCCATACGCACTGGAAATGGTCGGAATCTTTGTGAACTGGAACGGAGGAAAAAACTGGAAGCGGTTTTCTTGTCAAATGATGTAATACATTTTACAGTAGAATCATTAATATGTCTTAATATTTTGAAGCAGATCATCAAGAAATTAGCAGCCTCGCCATTCCCTTACAGAATGAAACTACATACATTTCTCAATATTGTCAGCTCCTTGGCTTTGTTCGCTTTGTACATGCTGACGCCTTCAAAGAAGAATTCTTATTTTGTGAGTGTCTTTCAGAAATAACGAAAATCGTTGACATTTTCATTATGATAAAAAGTTTTTTTTTTACTAGCAAAACATGGACACTAAGAATAACTTCATGCTTTTTGCACTGATGGAGCTTAGTAATACATCTGGTTTTGCAACGTTAGTGAAAAAAGAAGCTCCTCAAGTCATCATCACTTGTTCCTTTTTACACAGACACACACTAGCAACAAAGACTCTTCCAATGACCCTGAAAGAAGTTTTGCCAACAGCCATAAAAGTTATCAACTTTACCAAAAGTAGTTCTCTGAATCATCGTATTTTTCAAAGATTTTGTCAAGAGATGGGAACAGAATATGAAGTGCTTCTCTACCACACAGAAGTGAGCTGGCTTTCAAGAGGACAAGCCTTGAAGCACTTGTTCAAACTAAGGGCAGAAGTTTAATTTTTTCTGGAAAAAAGAGAAAACCCACTCTTGAAACATTTTTAAAGAAAGGATTTTATCCATGGGTTTGCTTACCTGGCAAATATTTTTCACCCTATGAATGATATAAATCTTTCTATTCAAGGATGAGAAGTCACCAATATGGATGCAAATGAAATATTACAAATTTTCTTGGCTAAGTTACCTATATGGTAGCAGGGAGTAGAGGCCGACATTCTTGCAAACTCTCCAATGTTGGAGGAAGTGCTTTACCATGATGGAGTTGAAATACAAAATTGTCTGTCAATTTTTTTGAAAAGCGATATCTTAAACATAGATAGAACTTTTAAAAGTTATTTCTATCTTGATGGCATGACAATTGGCAATGACTAAAAGACAGGAGACAAAGCTGGAAGTGACAGATTTAAAGATGTTAAGATTTGTATTGGGCGTGACGAGGATGGACAGAATTAGAATTCAGTGCATTAAGGGGGGTCAGCTCAGATTGGACAATTTGGAAACGTGAGATTGCATTGGTTTGGACATTTGCAGAGGAGAGATGCTGGGTATATTGGGAGAAGGATACTAGGGATAGAGCTGTCAGACAAGTGGAAAAGACGAAGGCATAAGAGGAGGTTTATGGTGGTGAGAGAGGACATTCAGGTAGCGGCTGTGACAGAAATGAATGTGAATTTGTGAATTTCCCATTGGGATTAATAAGTATCTATCTATCTATCTATCTATTGTGATGGACGACCGGCTACGGACTCCGGTCGCCACCCCCAGGCCGCTAGGAGGAGCCCTCCGGATAGCATGATGGTGCCCCGACTTCCAGCAGGGCCTCATGGACTTTGTAGTTTATACACACAGCCCTGCTGGATACCTTGGGGGCCACCGGGAGTCGCTGTAGTGGGCTAGTGGGCTCTTGTGTGCCCTATAACCAGGGAGTGCATCAGCATCACATGTCCGGAAAAAACGATGTGCTCCCGGGGTGAAGAAAAGGACTGTTTACCCTGACCCGGAAGGAAAACGGACTTGTGGGTTTTGCCAGGAACCATTTCCGGGTCAGGGGATATAAAAGGACTGTGGGAAGCCCAATACACTGAGCTGAGCTGGGAGGTAGGAGGGCGAAGTGTCTGGGCGAGGAGGATTGGTTTTGATAGAGAGTATTGTGATTTATATGAGTAGTGTGGTGTGTGGAGTGCTTTGTGCACAGTTTAACAACAAAATAAATAGTTATTATACTTTCACCTGGTCATCAGAGTGGTACCTGAGGGTTCAAGAGGTGGACAAAGGGCTTATTTGCTACACTATCTAGAACAAGAATGAGAGGACAGGAAAATATGGAAAAAGATGATCTGCTGTGGCAACTTCTAATGGGAGCAGCCAAAAGAAGATGGCATAAAAACTGAACCATGGACCTGCAACATTCTACTTTCTAATATAAACTGTATTGAAAATGTTGACTTAACCAAAGATGAACTCATTGATCATAGGACAAAAACGTACTACTATTGGAATTTAACTCAAAAAGCCTGGGAGAATTCTAGTGCTCACTCTTTGTCTTGTAAGGTGAGCTATGGAAGCTTTGATTCCATTTGCAACAGTATATTTTTGCCAATCAGGACTTTCAACACAGTCAGGATTTTCAAAATGAAATAAGATTAGACGTCCAATATAACATGCGTGTTCCCTTGTCAAATACCACACGATAATTTAATGTTCTTATTCAAGATAAACAACAACAGTCTTCACACTGACATCCATCCATCCATCCATCCATCCATTTTCCAACCCCCTGAATCCGAACACAGGGTCACAGGGGTCTGCTGGAGCCAATCCCTGCCAACACAGGGCGCAAGGCAGGGAACCAATCCCGGGTAGGGCGCCAACTCACCACAGCTCTCTTTAACTTGCCATCCATATATGGATTTTATCCGTATATAATTTAGCCTGATTACATTTACAACTGCCATTAAAACACATCTCCAGTGTCCACTTGCATTTATGTGCCCACCCAACGACTAACCAATAGCTAGAATTAAAGCTGGTTACTCATAATGACCCTACAAGAATAAGTGAAAAGATGGTGACATGCCACACTGCCGTAATGAACTTCAGTGTGTAGTCTCATGATGGAGATGGTAGCTTGCTCACTTTTTAAAACTGTACAGGTTGCCAGGGCTGCCGCCACCATCCCACATAATTCTTTTGCCTTTTCCTTTAACTTGTATCTTTTTGTTTTGTGTGGATAGAAAATGCATTTGCATTTCCACTCAGGTTAAATCTGATTTCAATCTACTTCTGACTGACTCCAAATGTGGTCTGGGTGCTCCATTACCAGGACGTTTAGATCCATTTTTTTAATGTGGTCAAATGCCATCCAGCCATGTCACCTGTTAATGCAGGTATAAATGCACATACTTTGCATTAGCTCAGCGTTTCTCAACCTTTAAGTACTTGCAACCCGAGTTTTCATAACAGTTTTAATTGCGCTCCCCTAATACCAATTTGTTATTTCGTAATTAATGATATATCATAGATGCATATTTTATTATACCTACTTAACTTTTATCGACATTTATCTAACTCTATATTTATTTTTCTAGTATCAGAATGTAGTTTAAGTTAATTTGTTTTGGTTTCAATAGATGTATTTTTCATATTTTCGATTCTTGTTTTCTTTTTTTCACATCTTCGCGCCCCCCTTTTTGTTACTTTGTGCCCCCCTAGGGGGGGTCTGCCCCACAGATTGAGAACCACTGCATTAGCTACAAATTCTCACCTGTGTCTTTACTGCTGCTCTCACCCAACTTTATGTGCTGATGTAGTTTTTTTCACTCAATACACTGTCCAAAAAAGCTGATAAAAGAGAGACAACAGTGTCATGAGAGACACAAGGTACAATATTATGGATCTATCTATCTATCTATCTATCTATCTATCTATCTATCTATCTATCTATCTATCTATCTATCTATCTATCTATCTATCTATCTATCTATCTATCTATCTATCTATCTATCTATCTATCTATCTATCTATCTCAGAGAAAACTGCACAAGATGATCAAAGATTGTTAGAGACAAGTACAAGTTTTCACCTGGCTGGATCAGGTCACCAACTTGTGATTTGCTTATAACAGACATAACTTGCAGTGGATACAAGGACCACGTAATCTGAACTTACATTATTCAAAAATTCTGTTTCATCCATTCAACCATCCAGCCACTTTAATTCTGAATAAAACAGTTTGTAGCTCTGAAGAAACCCTTTGTGGTATAATACAGAACCCTTTCAGGAGGGATGTGTGTGGGAGTAATGCACATGGAAATTACTGTAACAGAGGGCTCTTATTTTTTACTGCATATTAATAAAAGCCTATAAAAGATTACAGTTCTAAAATAATTCCTTGAAATAATACAACTGTGAATTATACTATGAATTATTAAATAAGTGGGGGCGTAACCAAGGATTCCACTTGGCAAAATGATTTTGCAAAAATCATGTCTAGCTCCTAAAGAGATTAGTTAAAAAAGAAAAGAAGTGAGGGCCTAAAAAGTCCAGGAGTGTCAAGATGCATAACTCAGTGCTGTCCCAGCAGGCCGCTGGAGAGATTTCAAAGAGCTATACATTTGATCTCAGTCCAAGCGTTTTTTAAATGAGCCTAAAAGGTGTGTTATGTAGAGACCTACTTTACACTGCACACATTTTAAACTTGTTTTCCTAAAAAAATATCACTGATCAGGGATAGATGCACTGCCAAGTTTGGTGTGGAAATGGAAACCTTGTAAAGATTTTGCCATTTCAGGGCAACATATACCATAAATGGGGACATGGAAGAAGAAAGAGTATATAACCTCAATCACCTCTTAATTACAAAATGGGTGAGGGTCAGTTTACATGACAGTGATTATCATCATCTTTGTGCAGCCATGAACCCCTGAAGGTTCCCCTGTCTTCCACCTCAGCAGTGGCTCTAGCATTGGTATTAAGATGACTGACGGAAAACTGCTAGAATCTTTGAATTAGGACAATGCAACTTAAAAAAATATTAAAAAAATAATAATTGCAACAGGTCTGAAAAAATTCTAGATGCAAAATAAAAAAGAATCAAACATTTTAATCATTTTTTAACCTTGTAGCATCATTCCCTGTATGTAATATTTGTTGTTGTATTATGGATAAAAATAAAGTTCCAGGTTACAATTTTGGTGACAGTTTGATCAATATGAGTCCAGATTTATGGAATTTTACCCTTTCAAAAAGCACTTGATGCAAGAGAATCTCCAAAAATATATTAAATAAATAGGTGCCACGATCTTTGGAAAGGAATTCGATGTAAAGAAATCAGATCAGTAAAATTCAAAGCTGTTTCTACCTAAGACAGTGTCACTTCATTTCAATTTGAAGATATGAATTTATAAAAAAATAATTAGTAACTCAACAATAACAGCATCCATGTAATAACTCAATGTAGTTTAGCTTATGGATAAGATTTTATTTATAAATTAACTCAGCTTTGTTCAGACTGGGGAAACTAGTACAGTATATTTTTCTGAACTATATTGTATAGTTTCATGGAATTTGGTCTTGGACTACTAAATCATAACACGAATACATTTAAATTTTCTTGAATATTTTTTATAAGTGAAATGGTGTGTTCATTGACACCAATCCATCCATTTCCAGAACTCACTTAACCCAAACCAGGGCTGTGGGGAGCCTGGGCCTATTGCAGTACTATAGATAGATAGATAGATAGATAGATAGATAGATAGATAGATAGATAGATAGATAGATAGATAGATAGATAGATAGATAGATAGATAGATAGATAGATAGATAGATAGATAGATAGATAGATAGATAGATAGTAATGGAAATTATGCAAGGAACTTTACAGTGGTTTGTGAATTAAAAGCCCACTGACAATATATTATATTTAGAGCCCCATTTTGCTGTTTTTGGTGAATATTTTGTGGTTCCTGCTCTCTGAAACTCGCTATTAGGTTTATTAATGAAGATCCATCAGTGAGCATGTATAGTTCTTTCCTAAACACTTTCCATATTTCTGATACATTTAGATGAAATTGTGTCAGGACTGAGTTAATAACTCATTTCTAATCCTTATGTATGATCAGTACAATTATTTTAATTTTTATTTACAATTGTTTCCAATTTAAACTTTATTCACAGTTTTGAATTATTATATTTTAATGGAGCTACCATTTCATACTTTATTTTCATGAAGGTTGTAATTTTGTACCCCAAATGCTGTGCGTTTCTAAACACATGATATGCACATGCATGAAGTGTGACGTCATGATGGTCACCAAAAAAGATAAAAGATGACGGTGTGCGGGAAACAGTGTCTACACTTTAAGTATTTAAAGCAGCATAATGACAAAATAACAGTAAAAAAATTATTATCCACTTTCTCTCATCTCCTCCTGGTTAAATCACATAGCAGGCTCTGAAATTTTTTCCAAACTGCATGTCAGAAGTGTATAGAATCTAATTTATGTAATTTATATAAGTGAAAGTGATGAATAGACAATAAAATTCTACCTCAAACTTTTCATCAAGCATTAATCACCATCTTTCCTAAACAAAATAAGGACTTTCACAGGTGGCTGGGGGTGGAACCGAGCCGGGATGCCCAGAAGGACCGGAGGAAGGATTACGCCTCCTCCAGACCGCAAGGGGGCGACCGCCCTGGTGCCTTTGGGGGCCACGGGAACTGAGTTTGGAAGCTCAACCCTATGGGGGCCCGTGGTCACCGCCAGGGGGCGCCCCAATGCCTGAGGAGCCCTGGCCCTCAGCACTTCTGCCACATCCAGAAGTGCTGGGGGGGAAGAAGACTAGGGACACCCGGAGTGCTTCTGGGTGCACAGCCGGTACTTCCATCCCACTGGGGAGTGCCGGCGAAAGCTAATAGGGAGGCACATGGAGCACGTTTGCGTGGGGATAAAAGGGGCCGCCTCCCTCCATTCGATGGCTGGAATCGGGTGGAAGTGGACAGAGTCTTGGAGGAGAGGAGTGGAGGCGGCGAAGAGAGGCATTGCATTGTGAAAGGGCGCGGACTTTGGGGGTTGTGTGTGCACCTTGTAAATAATAGTTATAAATAAACATGTGTTGGGTGAATTAAAACCATGTCTACCTGTCTGTGTCCGGGCTGTCTTCCAGGACGTGTTACAATGTGCATCATACAGACCAATTTCACTTCTGAATAATGATGTTAAGATACTCTCCATAGTCCTAGCTAGATAAATGGAGAAAGTGCTGCCTTCAGTAATATCACAGGATCAATCTGGATTTATTAAAGGCCAACAATTAGCTTCCAATCTTCGACGCCTGTTTAATGTCATATACTCACCCGCAAAGTCAAACATCCCAGAGATTTTATTATCCTTGGATACAGAAAAAGCATTTGATATGATTGAATGGAACTACCTCACGACTCAGGCGCCGCCGCGAGTGGCAGCCTTTCCAGCAGCTCTGTGTATGACTTTATCTTTTTTTACCTTTTTCTCTATTTTTCTCTATTTCACTGATCACTCCTACCACTTTCTTTTATGCGGACTCGTTCCCTGGATACGTTTTTACTACTTTTTACTACTTGGACATGGATTTTTACATGCCGAGACTCGTCTACTCAGGTAGTCAACTTCAAGCGCTGAGAACAAAGGCCCGTGTCAGTGTGGTTCCTTATTTTCCTGATGAGGTAAGAAGGTCGTATTGTGGCAGCAGAGCCGGCGCTAAGATAAAAGCCAAGCAGCTAATAAGAAAGTGGCGATACAAGCCTTCAGTGCCTTCTGTGATTCTGGGAAATGTGAACTCACTACCAAATAAGATCAACGAACTGGCTGCGCTGGTGAAAAATGTCAGAACCTACAGAGAATGCAGTTTGTTGTGTTTTTGTGAAATGTGGCTAACAACTAACATCGCAGATGCTAACGTGGAGCTACCCGGGTTTAGCACAGTAAGAGCGGACAGAGACGCAAATACCTGCGGGAAGCAGAAAGGAGGAAGACTCATTCTCTATGTGAATACAAGGTGGTGCAACCCTGGACATGTAAACGTCAAAATCTCCAGTTGCTGCAGGGACATCAAACTGTTGGCCGTAAGTCTGCATCCCTATTACTTGCTCAGAGAGTTTGGACACGTCATTGTTGTTATTGTTTACATCCCTCCTTGGGCGGACGTGGAGATAGCGGGTGACATCATCCATTCCTCTGTTGCTAAATTACAAATGCAGCACCCCGAGGCACTTGTGCTAATTGCTGGAGACTTTAACCATGTGACACTGGACAAAACATTACCTGCCTTCTCCCAGTATTTGGATTGTAACACCCGGGGAAATAGGACTATATAGTGAGAACATTGAGGAGGTTGTTGACTGCACTACTGACTACATCAACTTCTGTATGGACATTGTGGTTCCAGTATGAACAGTACGCTGCTATGCTAACAACAAGCCATGGATTACCAAGTGACATCAAAGGCCTTTTGAACCAGAAGAAAAGGGCTTTTAAGGCAGTGATCAGCATGAGCTCAAGCGCATGCAGAAGGAACTCAGAGTCCAGCTCAGGGCGGCAAAGGAGCAGTACAGGAGAAAGCTGGAGCAGAAGTTGCAGAATAACAGCATGAAGGAAGTGTGGGATGGGATGAAGATCATCACTGGCTGCAGCTCGAAGTGGGGTACCACCATCGAGAGAGACGTGGAGAGAGCAAACCAGATGAACAACTTCTTTAACAGGTTTGACCACCCTAACCCACTCTCACCTCAGAGTACTGCACCCTCCACCCATCCTTCTGCTGATGCCAACATAGGAGAGAGTTTCCCCCCCCCGCCCACAATTACAGCAGCCCAGGTAAGCAGAGAGCTGAGGAGACTTCGTGCCAGCAAAACAGTGGGTCCAGATGGAGTATCGCCACAAAGGCCTGTGCGTTGGAGCTGGGGAGTCCTTTACAGCGCATCTTCAACCTGAGCCTGGAACAGGGGCGAGTCCCGAGGCTTTGGAAAACATCTTGCATCACCCAAGTCCCAAAGGTATCACATCCTAGTGAGCTGAATGACTTCCGGCCTGTCGCTCTGACGTCACATGTGATGAAGACCATGGAGCGACTGCTGCTTCACCACCTGAGGCCACAGGTCCGCCACGCCCTTGACCCTCTGCAGATCGCATACCAGGAGAAGGTGGGACCGGAAGATGCCATCATCTATATGCTACACTGATCCCTCTCCCACTTGGACAGAGGCAGTGGTGCTGAAAGAATTATGTTTCTGGACTTCTCTAGCATCTTCAACACCATCAAACCTCTGCTCCTCAGGGACAAGCTGACAGAGATGGGAGTAGATTCATACCTGGTGGCATGGATCGTGGACTATCTTACAGACAGACCTCGGTATGTGCGTCTCGGGAACTGCAGGTCTGACATAGTGGTCAGCAACACAGGAGCGCCGCAGGGGACTGTACTTTCTCCAGTCCTGTTCAGCCTATATACTTCCTATACAACTCAGAGTCCTGCCACGTGCAAAAGTTCACTGACGACACTGCTATCGTGGGCTGCATCAGGAGTGGGCAGGAGGAGGAGTACAGGAACCTAATCAAGGACTTTGTTAAATGGTGCGACTCAAACCACCTACAAGTGAACACCTGCAAAAACAAGCAGCTGGTGGTGGATTTTAGGAGGACCAGGCCTCTCATGGATCCCGTGATCATCAGAGGTGACTGTGTGCAGAGGGTGCAGAGGGTGCAGACCTATAAATACCTGGGAGTGCAGCTGGATGATAAATTGAACTGAACTGCCAATACTGATGCTCTGTGCAAAACAGGACAGAGCCAACTATACTTCCTTAGAAGGCTGGCATCTTTCAACATCTGCAATAAGATGCTGCAGATGTTCTATCAGACGGTTGTGGCGAGCGCCCTCTTCTACACAGTGGTGTGCTGGGGAGGCAGCATAAAGAAGAGGGATGCCTCACGCCTTTACAAACTGGTGAGGAAGGCAGGCTCTATTGTAGGCATGGAGCTGGACAGTTTGACATCCGTGGCAAAGTGACGGGCGCTGAGCAGGCTCCTGTCAATCATGGAGAATCCACTGCATCCACTAAACAGTGTCATCTCCAGACAGAGGAGCAGCTTCAGCGACAGTCTGCTGTCACTGTCCTGCTCCACTGAGAGACTGAGGAGATCGTTCCTCCCAGACACTATGCGACTCTTCAATTCCACTCAGGGGGGTAAACGTTAACATTATACAAAGTTATTGTCTGTTATACCTGCATTTTTATCACTCTTTAATTTAATATTGTTTTTTTATCAATATGCTGCTGCTGGAGTATGTGAATTTCCCCTTGGGATTAGTAAAGTATCTATCTATCTATCTATCTATCTATCTATCTATCTATCTATCTATCTATCTATCTATCTATCTATCTATCTATCTATCTATCTATCTATCTATCTATCTATCTATCTATCTATCTATCTTTTCACTACATTGGAGAAATTTGAGTTAGACCCGAACATTTGTGCATGGATCAAACTACTGTATACCAATCCAGACGTTTCAGTTTGTATTAACAACATTAATTCAGACTACTTTAAACTAGAACGTGGTACCAGACAGGGATGCCCCTTGTCACCACTACTTTTTGCAATCACCATTGAGCCACTGGCAGTTCACTGTCGAAATGCTTATGTGATAAAGGGGATTATCAGAGAAGGACTTGAACAGAAAATTTCTCTATATGCAGATGATATGGTACTGTATACGTATATCAGACCCACAAAATACTGTGCCTGCAGTCCTAATAGCACTAACAGAATTTCAAAAGATTTCTGGTCTCAGAATTAATTTGACTAAAAGAGTGCTCTTTGCAGTGAATTCTCAAGCACACGATATTAGATTGGACACCTTCCCTTTTATCATCGCAGATGAGTTAAAATATCTAGGGGTAAACATCACAAGTAAACATAAAGCTCTTTATCAACAAAATTTCGCTGTCTGTGTGGAAAAAATAAAGCAAGACTTGCATAGATGGTCAACTCTTCATCTCACTTTAACTGGAAGAATTAACATTGTTAAAATGAATATCCTCCCTAACCTTCTCTTTTTATTTCAAAATATTCCAATATACATCAATATCTATCTATCTATCTATCTATCTATCTATCTATCTATCTATCTATCTATCTATCTATCTATCTATCTATCTATCTATCTATCTATCTATCTATCTATCTATCTATCTATCTATCTATCTATCTATAAATCATTCTTTAAGAAATTAGATTCAACCATAACTACATTTATTTGGAATTCAAAACATCCACGTATCCAAAGAGCAAACCTACAAAGGCCAAAGGCAGAAGGTGGCATGGTTCCACCTAACTTTCACTTTTACTACTGGGCAGCAAACATACAACATATTAAAACCTGGACATTGACACAAATAGATGAACATATGCAGGCTTGGACTGCAATAGAAATAGAATCCCGTAGTTGCTCTTTATATTCCTTGCTTTGCGCCCCAATAAATGCAAATTATCGCCAATATACTAATAACCCAATAGTGCTTCACTCACTCAGAATATGGAACCAATGTAGGAAGCATTTGAAGATAGAGAATCTTTTATCGGTGGCACCTCTGCACGAGAACCACCTTTTTCAACCCTCGCAAACAGTTTTTAATGTCTGGAGAACATTTGGGATTAAATCACTTAGAGATCTGTACATAGACAACGTCTTTGCATCCTACAAACAATTACATTCTAAATTTCTTTTACTATCTTCAAATTAGAAACTTTGTTAAACAGAACCTGCCCAATTTTCCTCACCTCCCACCTCCCTCTATGCTGGAAAATATATTTATCAGATTCAAGGACTTAGACAGCATCTCTGCAATATATAAAACCATTTTACAGTCCCTCCCTTTCAAAGATCCAAGAGGACAATGGGAAAAGGATCTCTCCCTCAACATATCAGAAAAGGAGTGGAAGGTAGCAATGCAGAGAATTCAGTTGAGCTCTATATGCACAAAGCATACAATTATTCAACTAAAAATGATATATCGAGCACATCTGTTTCGCTTAAAACTGTCCAAAATGTTTCCAGGGCAAGATCCAACCTGTGAACGCTGCAATCAAGTTCCAGCCTCACTGGTCACAAGTTTTGGGTCTGCACCAAATTAACATCATTTTGGACCAAAATTTTTAAATGCCTTTCAGACAGCCTTGGTGTTACAATCCCTCCTAATCCACTAACAGCTGTGTTTGGTGTTCTTCCAGATGGGCTTAAAGTAGAGAAGGACAAACAAACTGTAATTGCCCTCACTACACTATTGGCACGTAGACTTATCTTGCTCAAATGGAGGAATCCTAACTCTCCTATTTTAGGTCAGTGGGTAACTGATGTTATATATTATTTGAAATTGGAAAAAATAAAATTCTCACTTAGAGGATCTGTGCAGAAATTTTTCAAAACCTGGCAGGATCTAATCAATAACATTTTAGAATAAGCTTTTAAAGCACTGATGAAGCAGATTCTCTCCCTATTCTCTTTTTTTTCTTTATCTTCTCCATTTATCTATATTCACTTATTAATTTATCTATTTACTTATTTTTACTAGGTTTAAGTTTTATTCTGCTGCCCATGCTCTCTTTCTCAGGAGTGGGGGTTGATTTGTTTTCAATCCTATTCTTGTAAAATTGATCTATTTGTATGGAATGTTGTGTGATTTTAATAAAATCAATAAAATAAAAAAAATTTAAAAAAAAAAGAAAGTGATGAATAGATCACCATCTTCAGTATTGCTGATGGACACTATGAATACAGAGTATTAATGCTTATGGTTTGACTGCACCAGTTTTACATGCCTTTGTAAATTATATTTTTAGGGACATATTGGGATTGAATATTTTAGTTATATGGGTTACTCACTTTTTCTGATGTGAATACACTTCTTCAGCATAATTGGATATTCGTTCATTTTTCTTGCATTATTGAGCATTTCTTTTTTTGGTTGATTTACACTGTGTCACACGTGTGTGTGCACCTTGGGGACAGCTTAAAGGGTCTGGTGGTGGTAATTTCTCTCTGATCCACAAGGTGCCACTGTTTTCTAATGCCTCTTCTCTTTCTCAATCTGCAGGCCAGATGCTTGACAACCTCAACTTCCTCTGATGTCACTTGTGAAGTCTGTTCTTCCTGCCTGCACTGTATTTAACCAGAAGAGTCACCATCATGGACAGTCTAATCTAAGACACATCTACAGAGATGTTCTTTTTTGTGGAAAAGCATTTATTATTTTGCCTTTGCAATATATGAGGTTGCAGTGTTGCCCCAAACCTTTACCTGTCCTCTTTTACAACTGATATAATGGTTTTTGTGGTTACTGACTTCAATTCTATGTTCTGTGTTTCATTTTACTTTAATTTCCTCAGTGTGAAAATATTTTTGTCCTGTTATCAAACACCATTTTGTTTTTAACTACGGTGGCTGATAAAAGCAAAGAGACAGTGTGCTTTTAATAGAACATGCCTACAGTGTGTGTAAGTGGGTGGCAACAATTCAAAGACAGGGGTGTGGTAAGCCTAAGAGAAAAAAAAGGTGTGTTTAAAATTCAAAAGGGGTGTGAACTTTCAAAAAGGGGGCAGAGCATATTTGAATTAGCATAATTCAGCAGCAATTACAAGAGAGCACATGCAGCAAGTCACTCATACCTGTACAATACTAAACTGACATTTTGTGTTGTTATAGTGTCTTTATTGTCAAAGAAAGAACCTGGAGGTTGCCTTGTGACACCAGGTATGTCTGTATAAACAGTAACACTTCCCCATATCCAATACTGGATTGTGTTACGGAATTTGCATTTGAAGATTTCAAGTTTCTTAAAGTTTTTGTTTTCCCTGTTAAAAGAAATCAGGCAAAGTATTTTTTGAGTTTAAGTTTTTATTCTTGTTTAGGCTTTGACAATAGATTATTTTTGACAACGTGGTAATGTATCTTGGCTCATTTACTTTCTCAATCATATTATGGTCCTCATTATTCCTACTCCCACTGCTTCCTAACCAGGATAGGTTATGTGAGGTTTAGAAAATTGTTCAGGAGAATCTTAAAATGATGGAAACCTCCACCAAACAGTTTGCAGACTGTAAGATGCTGGGGTTTAAGGTCAGGCAAATTATATGGATCACTTCATCAGGTATCTACCTGGGGGTTCTGTCCTGTAATCTGGGTGTTTAGCACATTGGGCCAAACACCATCATCAGGCAAAGAGAAATTTAGCAGCTGCAGTGCTCAGTCATAAGAATCTGCGCTAGTGCAGTGACAGAACAAAGCTTGAAAGATCTAAGAGTATAAGAATATGTGACATGAGAGGAAATTAAACTGAATCCAATGAATAGAGTGAGCAGGAGATTAGAGAGCAGAAAGCCAGATAGGAGGTTCAAACCCAACACATGTGAATAAATGTCCTGGGGACATCACAGGGGCAAAAGTAACAGAAGAGATCTGGTCCACTAAATGCAACTGACAAGGAGTAAAATATAACCTGCGCACAAATTTAAATTGAGTAAACTTAAATGTCTTGACGAATAGTTGAGTTTTTTGAAAATTGTACATCATTTACAGAAGCTTACTCCCTCCACTCAAAAAAATAAGCTTCATAGGGGATAATGTGAGGTCCTGAGACCACTGAGAGATGAGGATTTATAGGAGGTCTTACATAGCACAGAGTACAAAACTGAGACAGGCTTTGTAAGAGAAGAAAAGGGACAAACAAGAGAGAAAAGAGGATGATGGGGAAAGAAGATGTAAGGGAGACACCATGTGCCATAAAAAGCTCAATAAAGCGGCAGGTATTAGTAGAAAAAGATGGGAGAAAGAATGCCAAAGTGAGACTGAAAAAAACAAACATGATTATTGATGGACTGAAAGCATACATTGAATATACAGTGTGCTTTTTATTTTTCATACCATAAACATGTTAGCTAGCAATGTGTGAGGAGTAATCCCTTCAATTTTGACACTAGAGGGGAATTTGTGCAAATGCTTTATTAACTCCTACAACAACAGCAAACTGAGGACACTTTGACTGGATATTTTTCAATTTAAAGAACATAATGCCGTAATCTGTATAATTAGGGAGTCTTGCATGAAAAAAAAAAAATCCTTCAAAAGATTTTTTGCAGCTGTGCAGTAATGTCTTGTTTAATGAATCACAATGTGAAAGCAGGCAGGAGCTGACCTGCTCGCCCTAGAATAAGGTCTCTCTGCTCCCCCTTGTGGAGAAACAGAATATGACACAGCAGATGAAAGTACAGTACAGCACTGACCTCAGAGTTCCTGCAGCACAGACAGGTGTGCAGTTCCAATCCTGGTGGGCTGCAGTGGCTACAAGTGTTCCTTTTCTTAATGTGTGACAAATTTCTGCTGTCAATTGACTTCTATTCCCTTCACTTTTCTTGACTTGTTAATTAAGAATCAGACATTTGAATTGCTTCATTTTTCCTTAAATTGCAGCCAAACATGAATGAGACGTGAATCAGGCTAGCAGATGGCATGCTAAGTCGGGGTCTCAAACTCTAATTTCACTCCAACTAGTTTCTTAATCAGAAGCCAATTCTTGTTGTTGTTTAAAATCATTATTTAACTCCAAGGCTTGTTAGCACTCTCATTCTGCCACAGCAGACATTTCCAAAATTTCTAATTTTCTTTTTTCTAAGAGCACTGTCAAAATGTTTTGTGGACCTGAGGCTTTCATCTTTTTAATTTTCAAATGATATATGTTGGACGTTGGTTAGCTGGTCATCTGTTGGCTCATTTTGTGTCTCATTATTGTTTGGCTGCCAATCAAGTAAAAAAGAAACAATTAAGGGTCCTTAGTCTGAAATAGCAAGTCAATTACAACGAAGGGAAAAGAAGTTAAATAGCAGCAAAAGCTGGTCACTAATGAAGAAAAGGGTTAGAATGAAACCCTTCAGCCACTGTGGCCCCCCAGGACTGGACTTGGACATCCCTGCTCTGGCAGATGCAAAACAAAGCTACACTTCTCAAAGTAAAATACGAATACTACAAAGTATAATTTGGCTTGTGCTATTTCAACAGAACATGCAAGGATCAAAAAGTGTTTCCATTCCATGGTGACCCATTTGGCTTTGTGTCTCAGATGTTAGTCTGAAAAGTTGCTGATTTAGTGTCAATCACTAAGTCACTGTATGTCCCTCTCCTTGGCTCTCAGGCCTCCAAGGACTGGAGGTCATTTGTGGGTTCCTTTTATAAATGATGAGTGGGCCCATCCAAATTTGGTTCTTGCCTTGAGCCCGGTGATGCCTGGATAGGCTTTGTTGCCATAAGCAGATGTGAGAATGTTATATTATAGGATGAAATAATATACTGATATCCCACCTAGGGTTCTTTCCTAACTTGCTTCCGATGTTGTCAGTGTATGTTCTGGCTCCCAGGTCACTACACTTATTTAAGTAGGCTTAAAACTATGGTTTAGTGAAAAACAAAAGTAAATTATCTGCAGATAGTGTGTCCTAGTGATTTTGGCACTGAACCACTGGTATAGTTCTCACTGATTGTGTGATGCGGTGTGAATCACTTATCCCATCACTGCTACAACTCTGAAAGGACAGGAACAATGGTCTTCTGTATTGATAATCCACTTTAAATAAATGTGGGAGACAGCATGGCGTGGGGTCTGTGGGGTGAACTGTGAGCCATAAAGCTCAAAGGAGGTTATGCTTAACACACTGTTGAGGCCTCATCTGGAGGACGGTGCGCAGTTTTAGTATCTGAGCTACAAAAAAGACATAGCAGCACTAGAGAAAGTCCAGAAAAGAGTGACTAGGCTGATTGCTGGACTGCAGTGTGTGAGTTATAAGGGGAGATTGAAGGAGCTGTGACTTTAAGCAAAAGGAGATAAAGAGGTGACATAGCTGAATTGTTTAAAATTACGAAGGGAATTAGTACAGTGGATCACAGCTGTTAGTTAAAAATGACTCCAACAAGAACACAGAAAGGCAGTAGGATACCTATTAAGAGTACATTTTGCCAAACATTACTGCCCTTTTCTTCTCACAGAGAGCCATGGACATAAAATAAGTTACCAAGTAGTGTGGTGAATAGTAGGGACCTACAAAAGTTGACTTGATGATCTTTTGGAGGGATGAGCTGGACAAGACTAGTGAGTCAACAATATTTTTTTAATGCTTTAATGTTCTAATGTTCAATCTAAGTGAATCCCTAATCATGTGAATCATGTGAATTGAATCCCATAACCCAATTCTAATCATGCAAATTTGGAAACATTTACTATTACAGTATAATGTAATTTGTAGCATTTTTTTGGTAAACTCATCAGCTAAAAAAAAGTATTTGTGAGCAGTGAGGCCAAGGTGTTGGACAATGAACAACAAAGATGCAGGTTCAGTCTTTACTTTACTATTATCATGAGTGGTCTCAATGACAAAAAGACAACTTGTTTTCTAAAAATAGTCTTCACATTTGAGCCTCAGACTGTAAAGCACAAGTTCATTCCAAAATCTTGAATCAGCGAAAGTCACTAAGTTAATGCTATAAGCGACCAGGGAATGAGGTTAAATGTGGAAAGGTACTACTGTATATAAAATAAAGCATTCATAGCTACCAAGTGGGATGCCATCACTTCCTACTTCGACTCTTAAATAGCCAGCTTGTGGAAAGCAGCACTGTCAGATGGGCATGCCTTCTTCATCATCTTTGTTATATTTGTTATTCACCCTTATTTTTATGCAAAGGTCTATTTTTCGAATGGCACACTTCATGACAGCCTTTTTAAATAGTGTGAGAGACGGCCGGCAGCTCAACCGGGCAAGGACGCCCAGAGACTGGAAGGAGGGGGGAGGCAACTATTTTGGGACATTGCCTCTCCCAAGACTCTAAATGGCAGCTTCCCTACAGTATAGTAGTGCCCCAGATTCCCACAGGGCACCATGGGATATGGAGCTTGGCATTATAGCCCTGCTGGGTACCGTGGGTGCCACCACAGCATGATGTAAGACACTGAGAGACAAGAATCTCACCGAGCCTCGAAGTGCTAGCAGGTCACGTGGACGGAAGAACAGAAGCACTTCCAGATCGGGCAATATGAAAAGGACTGCAGAGAATCCAGCAGGGAGCCTGAGTCGGGAAGAGGAGGACGCTTGCTTGGAGGTGCAGAGGAGGAGAAATGAGAGAGAAGATTTGAGGTTATAGTGTATTGTGTTTACTTGCCTGTTTATGTGTAGCTGTGGTGCTTGGAGGGCATTGTATGAGAAGAAAATAATTAAAAACAACTTCTTAGTGCTTTTACCCTGTGTCCTGAGTGTCTGTCTGTTAGGTTTAAGGCAAAATGCTTTGTCTGAGCTGTGCACATTTACTCCACTGTTGAATTCCTTTATTTGTAGTATTGTGAGAACATTTCTCCTACAATAATATATGTGCATGCCTACTATTCTGTACCAGTAATGACCATGAATACCCATACAAACTTTTGAATATAAGTGTGGACACATTAAGTTCAGACTATATAATGCACTAGTGAGGCCATCTCTGGATTCCTGTGTGCAGTTGTGGTCACTACACAACAAGAAAGACAGAGCAGCACTTGGAGCTGTTTGGCGTGCCCACTTCAGTAAAGGTTTAATATTTTGGCAACACTGGACAATAACAAACTCCTAAAAATATATTGATTTGACTGAGATGGAATAATATTTGTATTAAATCTTGTACATTATGAAATCCCTTGTGATTGCTGCAGCTACACGAAGAAGCCATGCTCTGTCAGCCGAAATGAAAGTATCGGTAACGTTACATTTTTCTGGCCACAGGAAAACTTCAGCTTTGCAATAGCAATCATTTAAGTATGTCACAACCAACCATTTGTTGAATTTTGTACAAAACTTTGAACACCCTTACAATGTATGAGGTAATACCAAGATTTATACAATTCCCCAGCGCACCATGTGAGGTAATGTTAAAGCAAGCTGCCTTCATGCAAGTCGCTGAATTTGTTGGTGTGATTAACACATGCACATAAAGATCATTGCTCTAAGTGTGGATGAGCATGCAGATGGGAATCACATGCAATATCACAGTATCAACACACAGGTGGTCATGGGTGCAAATTGTACAGTAGCAACCAGCATGTTACCCTGAAGATAAGCTGGGCTGGATGGGTGATTGACAGCAAAATGTCACATGGGTACACTGAGCTCTGCATTCCATGGACCCCTAGAATATTCGTGTTACACTTTACAAACCCTTGAAAGTTCAAGAAGGTAGTTGGAGACATCCAGGGCATTGGATAAATACAGTTTCACAGAACATAAGGGGTGATCATGGTGATAGAAAGACATTTAATGCTACTCTGCAAGACAATTGGAAACACTGGAAGAGTGAAGATGAGTTCAGAAGCAGTGCAAGAATAACCATTGCTAGTCTCAGTAACTGTTACTTTACAAGGAGTTTCCCGTGGCCATAACAGCAGGAAAGTGATTCTTCTCAAAATACAGATATGGATAATTGTTAAATAAGCATTTCCATTTATCAGGCTTAATTCTCATTTGGTGTTTGTGTCTCGGCTATTATATCTTGTTGCTCATTACATTAATTTTGATGCTGTTATGAACTGGCAACAATTATGTGCAGCTTAGGCTAACATCCTGCCTTATTATGTTCTAGTTCTTCTCCTCCTCCTCGTCCTACTTTTAATATTATTATTAATTTTATTACTATTTTTATTATCTTTGTGGTGAAGCCTTAGTGTTAGTATCAGAAAAAACTGCAAAACATCATCGTGATTTCCAAGGAAACTACAAAACACTTTCATAAGTGCCAGTTTGCAGCTCGAGGTGCCATAAAATCGTGACAGCATTCTTTCTCAAACATGAACTCCTACTCCTGGCTAGAAGTGGAAGCAGGACGTGTCATAACTACTTCTTGTGTCCTACTCTAAAGTAGGACAATTTCTTCATCCCAATCAGACTTTTAGTTCAATTCCAAGGAGTAGTTCTGAGACGCTTGATAAATACTGGCATTGTTCTTTCTAACTCTTTTGGTTGCTACAAGGCCTCCTGGTGACAAAATTATAAACAACACATATTTGTTATACAGTGATATATTACAGTATTTTTTGTTATGATTATGTGTTCAAGATACTTACTGTACATCTTGAGTGTAAAAACTATCCTTGAATCTGCTAGTGAAAGTGCCAAAGGTCCTGTAGGGAGAGATGAAAATCGGCTTTGAAGGATGCCCAAGGTCTTTAATAATCCTGCTTGTCCTTCTAAGGTACAGAGTGTTGTGATCATACTGAACAGAAGGCAGGTGTGTACTGGTTATATTCTGTGCCACCTTCACCACCCACTGCAGTGCTTTACCCTCTTGAGCCAAGCAAGTGTCAGGCCATTATGTTATGCAGCCCGTGACTCCATTGTGCACTTATAGAAGTCAGTTAGAATAAATGGATGGAGAAATGCAATTTGTCCTCAGACATTTGTGAAAAAAGGGTCGTGCTGACTCAGTTTAGACAGAGAATGAAAGATGTTGTGCCCAGTGCATCAGTGATAACCACTCCAAGAAATTTAAATATGCTCACTCTTTCAACAGTATCCCTCTGATGTAGAAGGAAGCATGGTACTATAATTGGCACTGCTGCCCCACAGACCAAGGGCCAGTTGGCCAGTGATCAGCACCACTGCCACATTTCTCACCTCATGCTGTTTTCCCTTCTTTATCTCCCTCTTGAGGGCCCAATGTGGTTGCTCATGCCATCTCCTCCTCGTCTGATGGACTTGGGCATCCTTTTACTGTCACCATTTGATTCCTTTGGCAAGGTTCAGCTGGGCTTTTGTAGTGAGAGGTGGAATTGTGCTTTTCTTTGCTGTGGGTTGGCTGAATTGCTGAACCATTTTCATGGGAGGTTTAAATTAGTTTGATTTGCTTTGCATTTTTTCTGGCATTTTACCTCAATAAGATTGAGATCATAAGAAAGTCTTTTGCTTGTTTTTCTCTCTTTGGAGCTTATAATTTCCCCACATGTCTGCCTGAGATTTCCTCACACATCCCCAAAAAACACACTGTAAGGGTGATGAGTGATCATAAAAAGGCCCATTTGTGACTGTGAATATAGATGTGTGGAATTCTGGGTGTTGTGATTGACTGATACTGCTAACTGCTAGTACTGTTGGGATGAGCTCTTGCCCCCTAATAATAATAATAATAATACATTTTATTTATATAGCGCCTTTCCCATGCTCAAGGCACTACAAACGGAATAACTACTACTACTACTACAATAATAATAATAATAATCCTCTTTAATAAAATCCCTGTGTGCGTCCGGGTGTCCGTGTGTGTATGTCTTCTGGTGAAGTGCACATGCGCGGGGCACGGTGCGATGCGCGATATTACTGTTAGAGAAAGTTATAGGCGTTTTACGGAAATACAAACCAGTATTACTGCGAGAGGAAATTAAAGGTACACAATACAGTGACGCATATTACAGCCACATACAAGCCAGTATTACTGTCAGAGGAGATTAAAGGTATATTACCGATGCGCATGCCTGTATTACCGCCAGAGAAAATTAAAGGTATATTACGGATGTACAAGCCAGCAGACGTACAAGACAGTATTACTGTCACAGAAAATTAAAGACACACAATACACGGCGGCAGCACACGAAGAACAGTCAGCTCAGCAAGTAAACATCAACAACAGAAAGGCTGAAAGAAAGAAAAATACAACCAACAAAAAGAATGAGGTCAAGGTCCCTTGCCATTTAATATACACTGTTCCTACTAATGTTTATTTTTGCACTACTGTTCTAGCGCCCGTTATTCTAACGGGCTTAATGACTAGTAATAATAATAATAGTAATAATAATGATAATAATAAAGGAGGCACGGCAGCACGGTGGCGGAATGGGTAGCGCTGCTGGTTCACTTCCTGGGTCCTCCCTGCATGGAGTTTGCATGTTCTCCCCGTGTCTGCGTGGGTTTCCTCTGGGTACTCTGGTTTCCTCCCACAGTCCAAAGACATGCAGGTTAGGTGCATTGGCGATTCTAAATTGTCCCTAGTGTGTGCTTGGTGTGTGTGTGTGTGTGCGCGCGCCCTGCGGTGGGCTGGCGCCATGTCCGGGGTTTGTTTCCTGCCTTGCGCACTGTGTTGGCTGGGATTGGCTCCAGCAGACCCCCATGACCCTGTAGTTAGGATATAGTGGTTGGATAATGGATGGATGGATAATAATAAAATGTAACTCAGCAGCCTGGTAGTTAGGACTACTGTCTCACATTTTCAGAGAGCTGGGTTCAAATTCCAGCCCAGTTTTCAAGCTCTCTGTGTGTCCGGATGGAGTTTTCCCCAGGAACTCTACTCTCTCTCAATCTTCCCAGTAATACACGTTGTGAAAGGGTGCTCCCGGAAACAGGCAGGCAGACACATTACAAGCCATCACCACACGTTTATTCACACAAGTCGTACTATTTACAAAGTCTTCAGTGCACCACACAAACCCCAACCGTCACCCAAAGTCCTGGCTCTTCACAGCCGTCTCTCTCTCTCTCTTCCAACACAACACTCAGGGCCTCTCCTGCCGCCTCCTCTGACCTTGTCCACCTCCTCACCCGACTCCAGCCTTGATTGTAGGGAGGCGGCTCCTTAAATAGGCAGGTGGCTGCGGACCACACCTGGCCACCTGCCACAACGTCTTGTTTCAATTGTTGACTCTGAATTACTATAGTGTGTCTGAGTGTACTCTTTGATAGGCTCCTGCCCATCCAGAGTGGTTTCTGGCTTTGTGCTGCCAGGAAAGGCTCCGATTCCCCATGACCCTAAAACTCAGTTGTGCAGGTTCAATTCATGAATTGGTGGATGAAAAAGTTGTGACCCTATAAGTTTCTGAAGGGTTGTGATCAATATAGGCATCAACATGCACAGACCTTTGGGTGGACAGTGGCTCAAAATGGGGGTTTTGGGGTTGGGGGAGAACAGAACTTGCTATAAATTAGTGCCCACTGCTGTTTCTTTGTTTTTAATTTTATTGGATTTCAATAACTTCATCTCATATGCAGAGTTTCACTTTTTAAGTAGGATGGCAAAGGACATAACACAGTGGCAATACCACTGGTCATCTAAAGGGGTTTTGCTATAAAAACTTAAAAACATAGCCAAAACCATATTGCAATACATAAGAAGAATAAGGCTTACCTTAATGAAGAATGACTCACCATTTCTTCTGGTTTGGATAAATGTCCACAGTTTTGTCCTGGTCCAAACTTTCTCTTTAGTCTGATTCAATATTAAATACAACCAGTGAACAGAATCAGATCATGTATGGTACAACACAGACCAGGGTCGTCTTAACGCATGGGTATGCTGGGCAGTGCCCGGTGGCCCCATGCTAATCTATGTATGTTGTGACTTGGTGAGTTGTTGTGTAGGTAGGGGCCTCAGTGCACTGCTTTGCCCGGGGACCTATAATGCTATTAAGACGGCCCTGACACAGACAGGTCCTAATTCTTCTCATTGCTAAAAAGCTTCTTTCAAATGTTGTAGTCTCAACTGGGAGAATAAGAGTATAATGTACAAGTTTAGAGAGGTTTTGATATGTTTCACTGTTAAGTTTACGCTGGAATGTCTTTACAGTGATCTCAAATGTTGAACAGGTGCAACATTTCAGAAACACTGAGGTGAGGGTTAACTTTGAATAGACCTGCATAGTTTTCTAACAGTGGACCAAGGCCATTTCTGTCACATCTTAATAAGAGATCACAAGCCCATGCAATTCTCATGGACTCAGAAGGAGATATTTAGATCTGCATTAAAAAAGTACTGGATACCCATCTTTTATGTTTCCCTTAATATTATAGTTTCTTGGTTGTAAATAACTTGGCTTTACTCTCAGCACCTCAATAAAAGACTTACTGTAAGCATGACTCCTTCATAAAGGCCACTTTACTTTTTTATTTCCCTTATTTCCTAGTTTTCCTGACCCTGCACTTGATCGCAGGGATCCCAAAATGGCATTTGGTTTTGCAAAATGTTTAATTAAGAGAGGTTTGAGAGGCAGCAGCAGCTTATACACCTCTGTATCGTGATTGTCTTCTCTGTGGGATTTTTCAAAGGAAAAAAAAGCTGATTTGCATACAATCACGGCTCTGTGCAAACCAGCACATCACATTGCTATTCCAGTAAATGAAATGTGAGAGGACTAAAATATACATTTATAAACTGCCAAACAAAAAAAACTGAGAAAATGCTGACTTGTCCTTGCAAAAGTTGCAGCAGCCAATCAGAAATTCAGAGAAATTAAACAGACAGAGGCCATTCAATAGCCCGAGTTACAGCACACACAGAATTTTAAATCGCAGTACAGTAGTTCACATGGAGCCTTCAGACTACACTGCCTAAAGATGGTTTTCTGATGCTCTCAGCATTGACAACAGGGTGAATGTGCCCAGTGTTATGTGGGACTGTCAATGTGCAGCTCTAGCAGGTGGCATGGGCTAATCTTTGTAAAGTTGTTACACTCACTAATCATGGCACTGGAGGCTAGCAACATGTTGCATGTTGATTAGCACATGCAAGTAAGAATTTCACTGTACTTTGCATACCTGACCATAATGACGCCATAAACATATACATTTACAAAAGTGTGCTCTGATGCCACCTGGTGCCCAAGCAGCAGAAGAAAGTTCCAATTGAAACAGATGAGAAATGTGTCTGTCCTTCCACTTGCCCAAGGAAGTAAAGATGAGCTCCACAGCTTCTGCCGAGGATTAGCGCATTGCTGTGTGTACCGCCATCAAGCACTCAGACGCACACAGAGGGTCTCACACTTGGCCCCGCGGTTGCTCTGCAGCTGCTGCTCTCAAATCTAAAGGCTGATTCTTTGCCTTCATTTGCACTTCCCTTGTAATTAGATGGTGTGTGTCTGCACGCGCTTCGGGGCGAGTGTTCTAATTCTCCAGGAAATTTAGGCAGACATGATTTGCTGTAATTGCTTTAAGTACAAGAGAGTCTATTTATTTTCTTTTATTATTATTTAATTCTCTTCGTTGTTAAAATGTTGCTGTCTTAATTGTTTTTAAATATTTTAAGGCAGCTAATTAGAAGCAAGCAGACATGGAAGCAAATAACAATGTCTCCCACTGAGGAGTAGTTAATTTAGTGTCGGGTGCTCATCATCAAGTGGAATCTTAAAAACAAATATTTATAAAGCAAAAGAGTTAAGTCATCAAGTATGTACATGTGACTTGGGGGCCTAACTGGATGGGGATGCATATCTTACATTTACATTTACTTATTTGGCTGATGCCTTCATCTAAGGTGACTTACAACATTTATGATACAATTAGTTACATTTCTTTTGGTCCACCATTTGGAGCACATGCAGGTCAAGTGACTTGCTCATGGCTACATAGCATCACTAGTGAGATTTGAACCCACAACCTCAGGGTTTTGAAGTCCAAAGCCTTAACCATTACATATCAAAGAAATGCATGTGTGAGTGAAGGAGGAATTGTTTGACCTCAATAATGAGAGGATTCGTCTGAGGACGACTCGTACCTTGCATGAAATGATGCCAGAATCAGCTCTAGAATGTTACCAGTTACTTAACCTCTGGTCCATATAATTAAACTAGCAACCATGGAGTTTGAGAACCTGTAGTCCAAGAGAATATTGACATTGATATACGAGTAGACTGACAGCCCATCCAGAGCTTTACTAAAGGGATAAGCACAGACCTTTGGACCTTGAATAGAATTAACATGTATGAAAATCAGGGTGATGTTGCACCATTAATTTTCTAAGAAAGGAACAAGGACAACAAGTAAATTGTAAGTAAATCAGCAGTACATTCTGTGCCTCTTTTGGTTGGAGGGGTTGGGATGGAGATACGGGGTTTGATTTCAGTCAAGGTGAAGGCTATAGTGAGTGGGCTTAAGTAGGAAAAATTTTTCTGTCTGGTGCTCACTTTAAAACTGATGTAATTAGCCTGGGGTTCATCATCTGTCAGTCTCTTAAGGACCTGTAAATACAGTACTTGGAGTAATGGTAACTTAAACCCCTCCATATACACACAGAAACTCCCAAAACACAAGCAGCTGTGTCCTGGGAGTATTTAGTGATCCTCCATGGCTCTTTCAACCTTGTGTTGCAGACTAAGAAAAAACCCCATCAGAGAGTGATTAGCCCTCCCTGGGGGGCTGACTGTTTGCATCCATCACCTCAGAGACCAATTTAATGCTGCCAAGCTAACAGGTGCACAAAGCTTGGGCTTCTTGCAGCACACGAGCCACAAAATGACATATCTTAAAAAAATAAAAAGTTTGTGCCTCTCTGGGGTACTCTGCATTTCGCAATGTGAAAAGCCAGGCTCACGCACCTCGACTGCTCAAACGTGTGGCTGTTAATCTCACTGGACACTTGAGCTTTTTTTTCTCAGAAAGGGGATCTCCTGCTCTGTCTTTTTCATACAAATGGCTACAAAACTAACAAGCTGACAGCAAGTTAGGGGAGTTGCACATTAAAGGAAAAGTAAAATAATTAACAAAACATAATGTGACATTCTCATATATGCTTAGTCTAACTCTGCGTGGTGTGGAGCCAATCCTGTCAGTGCTGGGCACTATGAAAGCATGGCAAATGGCCTATACTACATGGAGCCATGATAGCGTAATTAAACTGGAACATTCACTTCTGGAAAAGGTTACAATATTGTTATTAAACTAGAACAGGGATTTATCTCAGAATTATTATTTAAAATTGGGAAAGTGGAAACCATGCATGGCAAAGGTCTACCTTTTAAAAGTAATAATGCAAATATGACCAGCATAATCTTACAAATGGGATAGAAAATGCGTGTATAGAAAGTATTAAAAGTGACAGCTGGAGGGTAACTAAGCTGGAACTTGAATACACAGCAAAAGTTTTCAAACTAAATGTATAAATAGTATAGTAATTAATCAATAAATTGTGTGTTTTGATGGTGCCTTCATATAAAGTTTAACAATGATGGGATAGTTAAACTAGAAAGATTTGTATAGTAAATATTTTAATTATAGAAAATTTTATGATTATGATATTTATGATACTAAAATTAAAAAAAATGGTAGAGGCAGCAATACAATTCATAAAGGACCTGAACTAACTTCAGAAGTGGGCGAACATTTGGAAAAAGCAGTTTAATGCAGAAAAGTCCTAAGTGCTACAGGTTTGTAAAAGGAAAGTAAATTATAAATATAAGAAGGGAGACAGTAACAACAACAACATTTATTTATATAGCACATTTTCATGCAAAAAGTAGCTCAAAGTGCTTTACATAATGAAGAAAAGAAAAATAAAAGACAAAATAAGAAATTAAAATAAGGCAACATTAGTTAACAGTTAGGAACCTCTGGAAGGGATTTAGGAGTTTGTGTTGAGAAAACATCTTCATTGTCTAAGTAATGTACAGAAGAGATTAAAAAGGCAATTAAAATTTTAGGTTATATTTTAAAAGCCACTGAATACAAATCAAGGGACATTATGCTCAGACTATGCAATGCACTAGTGGGACCACATATGGAGTGCTGTGTGCAGTTCTGGTCATCACACTACAAGAAAGACATAGCAGCATTTGAAGCTGTGCATAGGAGAGCAACCAGGTGCATCATGGGACTTAAGGACTTGGCCTACTCTGACAGAGTCAGAGAGTTAGACATGTTTAGGCTAGAGCAGAAGAGACTGTGAGGGGACCTAATCCAGGTCTTCAGAATCCTCAAAGGCCTTGATAAAGTAGATCCAGCAGAATTCTATCAATTTATTGGTGACTTGAACACTCAAAGACATCAGTGGAAATTAAGGGAAAGTGCATTTAGGACTGTAGCCCGGAAGTGTCTCTTTATGTAAAGAGTTATAGGAATCTGGAACAAATGAGACAAGTAGTTGAAGCAGAAACTTTGACAACCTTTAAGAAGCATCTGGATGAGATAGTGGGACAGCTTAGCTATCAGCTAAACAAACAAGTGACATGTGAAATGAATGGTCTCCTCTCATTTGTCAAATTTCTTATGTCCCTATGTTCTATGCCAAATGTGTGCTAACTGAACTTGAAACTGCACAGCAACATTTTTCACACTAAAAGTTAAATGTTGCAATAATTAAATTGGAAACTGCATGTACAGTACCTTCAGAAAGTTTTCAGACCCCTTTATTGTTTTCAGATTTTGTTATGTTGCAGTCTTATGCTAAAATCATTTAAATTAATTTTTCCCCATCTCAAGCAATATTCAATATCCCAGAA